>NC_068969.1:74481270-74650960 GCF_026419915.1 Harpia harpyja | reverse complement strand
TCTCCACCCATTCTCTAACAATATGGTGCTGGGTTTAGATTTCTCATGGCACAACACAGAAACGCATAGTGAAACCTCCTTCTGTTCTATAGAAAACCATTTTCAGGCGTGTGTTTGTACTATGCCAACCAAAATATTTTCAGTTGTGTGTGTTTTAATTCAGGCACCTCCTCCCATAGAAAATCAGCACTGTCTGTAACTCTTCGACTCTCCAGTTAGTAAGAAAGAAAAGACTGACTCTCAGAAACAGAGTCCCATTTCAGTCTTGCCAATTCAAAATCTGAGCTGCCCCTGAATTTCCAGGGTCACTGTGAACCTGTCCTGGGTACTCAGTATTTGCCAAATATATTATGGAATAATTGTCTAGTGACAAACTGAATCTGCAAATAGGCAGGAAAGCTTTGGAAAGTGTGTTGAAGAAGCATAGCAGTAATATCTATAGTAAAGATAAATCTGACATTCAGAAGACTACCAGATGTCTGAATTTTCCTAAACATGTATTTTTCTTTCTGCCTGGTAATTCTATCTTGGGAGATTTTGAGGAAGTTCTATATTTTTCTGAGATTTCTACTATTCAGTCATTCCAGCTAGGCAGCTATATGTCTGGGAAGTCTGGACGTGTCCACATGGTCTGTATGGTAAATTCAGTGTGCACCAAAGTAATGATTTACTCTGTATGTAGGTACAGTTTCCCATGGATTGAACTTACTGTAGATGTTTTAAATGGAAAATGTGCACATATTTCTGTCTGGAAAATCCTGGGCAAAAATAGGTTAGTCATAAATACTTCCCATGATAATGAATAAGCTTGATTTCCTGCTTTTACCACAAGACTTTCTTTACTTTTTGAGTTCACTACATTTTCATTGGGTGAACTCGTTTTCTGAATTAACAATTAGGTGAGTGCTCACACTCCCTTTGCATATCTTCCTTCTTTCATCTGCATCTTAGAGTTTCTGGCATGACCTTGGTATGCATTTAGAGATATTTTAGCGTAAATTAGACACCTACTTCACTCTAAAAATCTGCTCCCATGTCTTTTGCTGATCAGCTCTCCTTTTGATCTTTCCATCTCCAAATTCCCTCTCCTTGATCACTATACTTTTCCTTCAATGCCTCTCATTTTCTCTCCTGCTTTTCTACTTCAGGCAGAAAAAACACTTTTCAGACTCTTCTCTTCCTGATTTGTGTGATCATTCCTCCATTTCCACTTCCTTGCCCCAGTACAGCAGCTTTTCAGACCTGTCCTTTGCTGTAATACCTATTGCTTCAAAATGCTTTGTGACTTAGTTCTTGTCAACACCTAATGTTATCTTACCCCTATGCCCAATTTTAATCTTTGCCTTTATCTCTTTGCTCCAGCAAAGACTAGCAGTAAGTCTTCCTATCATCTCTTTTCTTACCAGTTGTTTGTCTTATGTGAGCTATTGCCCACAAAATAAGACAGATAACTGGGAGCAGGGAATGTTTCTGGAATGTTTCTCACCCTGTGATTTTGCAGAGCACCATGTACATTTTTAATAACACAACTTAATAAACAATAGACACCATAGATATCAATGCCTTCTATATATTAAACAGCAAATTACAAAGCTACTGGCAGGTTTCTGCTCCAAACTGCATTGGAAGGACTGTCCCAAGCTTTAAATTTTGGTGTCCTTTCTTGTGGCATCTTCCTCTAGCAGCTGCACATGTAGTTTGTTCTCTGGACTTCTTCCATTATCTTATTTGCTGTTGGAAATGCCTATCATTTAGTTAGTACTTATTGGAAAGGAGATCCTGCATTAGAGGATGAAACAAAGGATCTGAAGAAAACCAGCACCCTTTAAAGTGCAAGCAATGGCAGCACTATTGTCAGAAACAACTAGTTCCATATGCGACCTCATTTGTTGACAGTTGATCCATGTGGTCTACAGAAGTACCCTGGCTCTGGTGAAGAACTATTCCTGAATATGTCGGAAGAGCTACAAGGGAAAAAATGGAGCATGAATTTCACAATCCATGTCAAAAAATGCAGATAATGTATAAAATTATTTTTTATTATAGATACATACATTGCTCTGCACATTCTTGTTAACAGACAATTAGAGCCATTACTACCTTAATATGATATGCTCTCTGTTTTAAAGTTGACACAGCTGGTCTGTTGGCCTTCCCAGAAATCTCTCCCAAATCCAAAAGTCCAGCCTTGTTTCTTGGATGTTTGCATAAAAATGGATCTTGACCTTCTCTTATGGCAGCTATCTGATTGTACTATTTCTTTAAACATTTACCAGGTATATGTATGAAGCAACAACAAAACCATAATAAGACCATTCACTTAGCATGTTTTAGAGCCATTTATTTTACACCATTTCTCTTATTGTTTTTAACAACAATGTTTGTTTAGTGGGACCAAAATAGCCGTAATTTTCTGCTTTAATTTTGGTTTGTTTTTTTTTTTTTTTAAACTTCCAAGACTTTAGAAATATCCAACGTTTGTTTTTGGGATGCTTCAATTAACAATTTTTAATCCCACTATTTATTGTCAACCTTTTAAAAATCCAAGAAGGTAATAGGTGTTGTTCACTGTTGTTTCTAAGAACCTCACTGTCACTGTTGCTTGGTCTGCAGAAGAGGGGTAGCCTGGAGAACCCACCTTTTCAGAGGTTCTTACCAGAAAGGGAGAGTGATGTTTTCATTTTCCGGGCTGCTACTTGTTTTGCTGATGTCAACATTGCTAAAAAATGGCTTTTGTTGACGGCAATTGCTTGGAATATCTGCAAATTCCTGTTAAGAGAGATGGCAGTCTCCAATATGCTTGATGTACACCTAGCAAATACTGTTTATTTGGTAGAAATGGAGTTCAAGCTATTTTTAGTAAGTATACTACCACCTGTATCAGCAGAAACTAACTCTGGGGTTTAAAAAATTTAATTTTCACATTCTGGCTCAAACTGAAGTTAGATTTCAAAACTGAAACTAGGACTATGCATCCTTGTGTACTTATAAATAAAATCTTTATTGATTGAGAGTGCTGGTCTTTTGCTCTCTATATTCCCTTCTTCTCCCACATATTTTTTCCTCCTTGTTGATAAGCTGCTGCAATAAACTTCAAGAGACAAGACGGCTTATATGCTTTTTGATTTAAGCACCTTTAAGGAAGATCTTTTAAAGAAATAGATACACTGATTAATATACCCAACATCTCTCTGCACTTGTAGCACCCTTTTTTGTTCTATCTGAATTTGTAAACTTTCTTTCCTCGTTTAAATTAATATTAGAGGAAGAAGAGTGTTTGCTTTTGCTTTTTTTTAAACTGCAATCTCAATTGGTACTCTGCCTGTCAAAGATGAAATATTAGTACATTAAACATTATTTCTTCTTTTGTTTTAAAGGTGACCTGTTATTTCTCTGTTTCCGTTTTTTTTTTTCATTTTTTCCTTTTTTTTTTTTTTTCTTTTTCTTTCTCTAATAAACTAATTGATGACTGTGTGCTAAATTTTCCAATCTGGAGGAAATAGGAACATTCATAAAAGCTGCAGGCTCTGTCATCCTTGATCATCCTTGAGGCTTTATATCAGTACATACTTTGGGACTGTTCTGCGTTGGATGGGTGCAGCAGAGATGAACTCGAACAGGACTGTCTCAGAAATCAGTTTGTGTTTATTTTGGTATTAAAGAGGGTTTTAATCAAGGCTACCCTACCCCCTCTTCTCTCTTACTTTCTGAGCTTATTTCTTTGAATGCATCTTCTTCCTGCAAATTTGGCTCTAATGTGAAGTACATCATGCCAACATTTTTTTGCTGAGTACTGCTGAGCTGTTGCCTTGTTTTTCTAATCCTAGAAGTCATAGATAATGCAGATATTTTTCTTCCTGATGGTGCAAGATTGTTCCCAGCATTGTACCCATGAACTTTGTTTAGTCTTGTTTTGAGACACTAGACCAAGACTAACCAGATCTCAGTGACAGGAGGTTATTCTTGGCATTCATTCCAGTTTTCCTTGAGATGGTTCTCTTTTTCCCTGTACCACCTTAAGCTGTTATTTTCCCTCATTTATTTGTGCCTCTGTGCCAAATGACAGTCATGACAATTCATATCAAATGGCATATGCTTTTGTTTGTCTTAGTGTTACTTTCATCAGTAAGAAACCCTTGTATTCTCATGCTCTTTAGCTGCTCAGTTGTTCTGTGTCTGTATTATGGGGTTCCTCCCTCTCACACCAGTATAAATCAGAGGGTGTTGGTGTTGGTAATGTCACAGCCAGGATAAATCTAATACTTTTAGCATCCTTTCTGAATTCTTGACCAGGCTTTTAGCTAATAATATGTCAGCATAAACTCTACAGAAATCAATAGTCACCTATATCACCATGGATTGGGCCCAAGGTATTATGTGATTTAAAGCATGTTATTTTTTCTGCAAAAACAATTTTATGTGCTATTGATTTTAGACTTATACTGCTGTTTGGGTTCCTCTTCTTTTTTGTACTCCTTTTCTAGAGCAGTGTTCAAGGATGTCATGGACACCCCAGATCTGGGGGACAAGCCATAGCTTATGATGTACTTGTGCCAATAGCAGCATCTGCTGTTTGCTATTTTCTTTGGACTCAACTTTGAGCTGGCAGAAGTTTACACATGGTGATCTCTTTGGATATTGGCTTCAGAAAATTACGCCCCTTGGGTTTTGAATGAGGGACCTTTTAAACATGTGTTTATGTTCTGTGATGTGATAGTTTTCTTTAAAAAGTGGGTCTCCTGCATTCAATCAAGGTTTAATTCTGATATGAACCCTGTTCAGTTCTCTTTGCTTTTGAGTTTTATACCAGCAGAGCTCCAGTGACTTCAGCAGAGGCATTACTACTCTTGAGTGGTAAAACATGCAAGTCTTTATTTATTTATTTATGTATGAGCAAGGTTTGGAATCCACAAAACATCTACTCTGACCTGTGTAATATAGCCTGTATTCACTAGGTTATCATAGTGCTGAGGCCAGCAACTTCTGTTGGTTCAAAAGAAATTATTCTTAGTTTAAGGACACAAGAACTTCTTTGACTCCTTCAAGAAACAGAACACACCATGAAGCAAGTGAAGAAAAAGTATAAGATGAAAAAGAAGCTGTGTAGGGAATAGTAAAAGCAAAGAACCAATCCTACTATGGTTTACACCAGAAGCATAGATGACTAGGCAGGGACAGAGGTTGTGGAAAATTGCTTTGAGCTGTTCAAAACAAAAAGCAAAAATTCATGTGTATCTGTGCATGCTAAGCATAAACTAGTCAGTCTCATCTCCCTATATTCTAAAAAAGTCATTAGGATAAATGGTCTAAATTCTCTGCATATCTCACTTCATTAATTAGACATGTTTCTCACATCAGGATGCCTGTTTCTTTGCCTTCATGCCCTTCTTGTTTTCATGCTTCCTCATGCTGGATTACATTTCAGACTGATAACAGACTTTTACCAAACTGTGCTATAACAATCAGTAGCAGACTGTCTATTGCCTAGGTATACCTGTGTATCTTTCAAAAAAGCAACTGAGAAATGGGTAGAAATGGCTTGGGAATGAAAAAGAAAAGCAAAACATAAATATGAGAGGAGTATGCCACTGCAGGCAGTCCCTCAGCCAGGGAAGATCGAGTGGAAAAAGAGTAAAGGTTTCCTGTCTTTGACTCATACCTTATGAGAGGTTTCTTTAATGATTGCTCTTTTGTGTAGCCAAAGCAATGCTCATTTATCAGTCTGTGGTTTAATACAAATGCATCAGGATGAAAACTGAAGAAAGAAGAAAGTTAAATGACAGTCATACCCTGACAGAAACTACAGGGCTGATGAATGTCTCAGACATTTCAGAAAGGAATTTTTTTCAATAGACCCTGAAAATAACAACAAAAATGAAGTGAGCACATTTTGTTTTAATGGTACATTTAACTAATTCTGAATTACTGTGGAACTCTTTTGGAAGTTTTTTCTTATAGCAGCATTAATACCAAATGAATTCATTGAGATCAGTGTTACTGCAGTGAATAATAGCAAATAAATTAATATCATTATGGGGAAATAAAAGTGTTAGCAAAATAATTTATATGCATAATTCTTCATTGATAAACTCCTATTTGTTCTCTTTTGCATTAAGGTCTCCCTGCTTTCTCCTGCTCTCACTGCTGAGGTAGAGTTAGTAATTCTGGTGATTCGCATGTGAGGTACAGTATTGTAATCCCCAGGGGGTTTTGCTCATTCATACCTCTCTGCATATATCTCTAGACTTCCAAGGTGGTATCAGAGATATCCTCATAAATCTTAGGGGACTGATTGTCTATCAGTGATTTTGCTGAGCTTTACAGAGAAGAAAGAGACTGTAAAACTTGCCCAGGGTTGAATTTGAATATGTGAATAATGGTTTCAGCCCAACAGTCTTTTTTTTCTGTCTCAGTTCTCCACTCATTTATGCTGACATAAGTCTAGAATAACTTATCTGAGGTCAGTGGAATTACATCAATGTAAAATTAGGGTAAATGAGAGGAGAACCAGGTCTCCATGTGTATTTCTCCTAGGAGAGCTCTTATTATTCAATGATCAAGTCAGCAAGATGAAGAATAATTTTCTTTATTATGTAAATAATGCAATTAGAAATCAAACTAAATTTGTTCTGACTTTTCCAGTCAGATTTCCTCCAATCTAATGTGAATGAATCAGATAAAGAGGATTCCTCTGCCTATCTGATTATACAACTCCTGTTTGTAAATTTAAAGGAAGAGTAGAGCAGAAGGCTTTTGGAGTCTGATGGAGAATCCTTATTTGATAAAGAAAGGAAAGGAATTTGACCTAGATTAATTAAAAAAATTTAAAAGTTGATAGGATTAGTTAAGCTTTGCCTTCCTAAGTATGACTAAATTTAGCAGGGAAGCTAGCCACAGTTTTATTAATTTCTTTTAGTGTTTGAGGAGCTTGCTTGTTTTAGAATGAAATTTTGAGGCTTCTCTGTGGGTGCCATGGGAAACATCAAGGGAATTTGCTCTTCCAGCCTCTCCAATTAGACAGCCTTTCACGAGTAGGCTTTCTTTCTAGGAACTGGATGTTAGTGCTTAGGTGAAGTCACTGAAAAAAAAAAAGGGGGAAGGGAGGGAATTCCTGAATTTAGGGACAATTCTGTGGTCCAGTATGCGGTATAAAAGAAACTGGGCCTGTTTTATCTTTCTGTCTTGATGATACCTGAATTGCCGTGAGCCTGACCTGTGATGCCTGAGCATGTACTACCATGTGTCAGAGGACACTTCTGCAGTCCTTCTCAGGCAGCTGTGCAGGAATGGCCTGGAGCACGCTCCAGCACAGCAGATGCCACAAAGAACTTGGTTTTTGCTACTGATAGATTTTATAACCGCACGTTGCAGGAGGGCTCTCCTGGGTCCCACATTTCCCTGAATGGTGAGGAATTTTCTTTAAACTTCCATACAGCTATAATCATGAAGAATGCATAATATTTCTAACTTTTAAGCTCTGTTGCAGGAGTTAGTTTTGGCTTCAAAGTGTGGCTTGAGAGTTTGGGGGACTTTAACTTTACTGAAACTAGTTTATCTGTTTCTGCTTTTCTCATCAGCCTTGCTTAATCAGAAGGAAAACCTGGCCATACGTCATCTCTGAGAGGCTTTTGATTAAAAAAAAAAAGCTCTAAACAAAAGCCCCACAGCTTTGATATAGAAGCCTTTGCAAACTCTTGTCCCCATTTTTAGCTGTACAGGTTATTCGTGCCTGGCAGCTCATTACTGCTGTATTTCTTTGGCTTGGCTTTGTGTTAATTACCTAAATTTACTCATTTAGAGGCATCGTTGCATGTGATTTGGCAGGGACATGTTTTCCTAAAGAGACTTTCATGTATGCTTTTCTGCCTGCAGTGGAAGCTGTGTTTACCGTACTGTACTTCAAAATGTTATTGTTTGCTTTATTTAGTCAGATAAACAAATATTATGATAATGAAAAGTCCATGAACAAATGGTGACAACAGCAGAGCACTAAACATAAGAATCAATTAATAAGAACAGCCAGCTATCCCAGATGTCTGATGTAATTTTGAAGAGAGAACTTGAAATACTGAAGATGTTCAAAGCAGCTCTTAGGAGGGTGAAAAACACCCATGTGCTTTAATATCTAAATTACAAATGTGATCTCTGTATCTTATCTACTGGCTTATAAATGAATGATACCAAGATTTGCATGCCTACAGCTCATCAGTTGCAATAAAAGAGGACTATTCCTATGCCTGTTTTCTGCCCATGTGGTTCTTCCCAGTTCTGGATTTTTTGTCAGGATGGGCCAGGAGCCAATGGATGGAGGAGGGATTCTCCTCATTGTCAGTAGTTCAGACCTTTGCATGTTGCACCAATTTCTAATCTCTCTTACTTGTTTCGAAAAGCTGATCCAGAGCTCACTAAAATTAAAGGATCATGCTGAACCAGAAATGTTTCCGTTACATCCATTTCTTTTACTACAGTCTTTTCTGTGCTACATGACTACTGTATGCATCTGGTCTTACTCTTTGCTGAGATTTCAAGGACCTATTTGAAAGCTAGCTAAAAAGTGAGGTCCTGCTGTGCCTGTTAGGGTCCAGGTATCTCAAACTATGATTTACCTCTGATATGTCCTGATCCATGCAATGACATTATTTTATTTGGTTGTAAGTAGCAAGTAAAGTTGCTCAGAGGCTTCAGTTAACCTTGGACAGCCTGAATCAGTGCACATCACCATTTAAGCTAGTGGAGATGTGCTGGTACAAAAACTACTCTGTCAATAGCATCTCAGCTGCCAACCTTGGCAGGAGCAGTCTGTTGGGGGCCAGTCTTCCTGGTGGTCATTGCCAGCCTGTGGTCAGCTCCCTCCTGAAGAAAGGGGACAAACAAGATTCCCTATTGCAAACTTCGGCATAACGATATGCAGTTGAACTACAGCTGGCAAAGGTATACTCAGGTATTCTGGGATGCAGGAAGAACTGCTTGTATTTTTCCTTCTTTCATTGCTATTAGGTCAAGGCTAACTACAATTTGCTCCTAAAGAAAAATTTTGTTCAGAGGTGGTCTGCCTGCCTCAGGTATGACCCTGGGAATTTTAAAAAAAATAATAAGTCCTAGCCTTCTTAGTTAAGCAGATGACATCATGGAGGGAGGTTGGTTCTGAACCCAGATAAAGATAAATGTGAGGTTTGATTTCACTGGAAATAAGAACTTTCCTGTGTGCTGAACCTGATTTGTAAAATGAGGAAATACTCACTAAAACAGAGCATCGGCATATTTTCAAATTAAGATCACAGTGAAAATGAATACAGTGCACTCTGGTTATTTAACTAACTCAACAGATATGAGAAATTCTATCTCCCATGACTAACACAGGCTGCCTTTTGATCTCAGTGCAATAAGAAGGAAGAGAGAGCTGCTGGATGTCTTAACAATGTTGATTTTGTATACTCAATAAAAGGTTCCCAGATTTGCAAATATTTAGAGTGAGTATATGTTCTCATGTAGTCATTTTTCCATGGCCACATTATCTCCATTTAGGAAGACTCTCTTTCTCTGTTCTTGCTCCATCTCAAAACTAACCATTTGTGTGCCATATCTTTTTCATAACAGCAAACAACCGTCACCTGTGCTGAGCCCCTCCTAGAGAGAAAATGCAGTGTAGCAGTGTCAGGCTTTAGCTGGTAGGCTTTCTCCTAAGAAAATTTTAAGTCCACTTAAAATAGAGCTGATTCTGTCCCACTTCTATTTCACATATTATCGGTTTCTCTTTTTTTTTCTCCCAGATAGTTTATCAGCTTCCCCCATCTCATGACACTGGGGGATTTCCAGGAGCCTGGCTGTGGTGTAAATGTGCAATAACGGAGGGAAATCCTTGCTAAACGTCTGTCATCTGCATGGCGCTGAGCACCATTTCTGCAGGAGGGACTTCTTGTGTCGTAGGGAAAGCCTGCTTTTCAAGGTTCCTGCTACGTTTCTGGCTTAACAAGGTGTCTGGTGCCTGCCCTGTCACAATGTTTAGGCATAAAATTCCATCTGGAAACAGCAGTTATGTGAGGGAGAAGCATGGCAAGGGCAGCACAGTAATGTAGGAAAGTGGGTAGGCACCTGACTTGTGGGACAAACACCCAGCTGGAATGGTTTATACACATTCAGCTAGTGGCCACATTGCTCCCTTCACCCCATTTCTTTTTCCTGCAGGCAAGTAGGGTGTGAGCTGATGTTTCCCTTGTTAATAACCTGAGGTGAGGGAGGAAGAAGCAGGGTCATCAGGGAGAATTGAAATGGAGCTGAAAAGCAAACCAGGTCCTAGGAGAGAGGATATTGCCATGAATGTGATAAGAAATACGTGAGAGGATTCTTTTTTTAGAAAGAAAAGGAGAAGGGCAGGTAGAAGAGAGACAGAGTAATGAACAGAAAAGTGAAAAAAATTCTAGACAGTTGTGAAGGAAAAATGATGGTGATTAATACAAGGGGTATAAGGATGAATACAGAAAATAAAAATAAAGAAAAAGAACAAAAAAATTATAGACTTTTAGGACTGTTTATTTTATTCTATTTTATTGGCAGACATTCTTGAAAGGCTTTAGGAAGGAGATCAGGTCAGATAGCTAACTTCTGATTACTAAAACCAATACTGCTGACTATTTCTCTGCTGTGGAGATTGCCCTTAAACAACTGGCATTGTTTGCTATTTTGAGTTAATATCTTAATGACATAACTGCTTACATTTTATTCTGGTTTTTAGTGTTGGTCTTTCTTCCCTTGACAGCCCTAGTAAGACTCTGAAGTGATAGTATCAAACAGTGATGTAGCATGGAATTGCTTTTAAGATAAAAAACTTTAAAAGTTGCCAAGTGTAACATTACAGGCACTTTGTGGAGCAACTTCAGGGGGTAGATTCTGAATGTAGTGTGCACAAGAATCTATAACAGACTTAAAAATCAACATTGGAGTTCTTGCTTCACAAGTCTGTACCATGAGTCTCACAACTGAATAAAAAGGCTTAAAGATATGAAATGAGTTGAACCCGGCTTGCTGTGAAGCTTAGAACCTAGAAGGAAAATACACTTCACAGTTGTTATTTGTAAAGAAATCATTATTTTTCTATCCATTTCTAGATTTTTAAGACAGTTGATTTTGAACAGTTGGGTTAGCAATACAGAACAGTAGCAGAGTAAAAATAGCCTCCTATAGACAGCCTGTGGCAAAGGGCAAATTTAATGTGAGCATAGTCAAACGCATCCAGCTGTGTCTAAACTAATCCTAATCATCTACCAGGGACTTGCTGGAGCAGATTGCAGCTCCTGCCTATTTTATTCATCCTAACTTCCTTTTTTGGGGTGCTGGGGGAAGTAACAAGAAAACCAGATACAGGAATTGGGGTTGGAGTTAGTAGTTACCTGGGTCACATGTCTGGGTTGTGGTAGGATTTCAGAAGTGCTCTGAGGCTTTCCACCACGCACCTTCCTTTGACCATTGCCGTTTGTGGAGGTCTATGTTTTCTGCACATCTCCCAAACCAGGAAGATCCTTACCTGAAGTGTTATAGTCCACCTTCCAGTTCAGAATAGGCTGCTACTCATGTTATAAATGTAGATGAATCTCGAGAAAGTGTGCCTCAGGTCATTGAAGCATTTTTACTGCACTTACTGCAGAGGAGAGAGGAGAGGAAGCCATGCCAGCAGGATGTAAGTATTGCCCCTGCACCTCCTTGTTTCTGTGCTGGAAGAGGACTGCTGAGAAATGCTGCCAGGAAACACGGTGTTCCTCACACAGTCAATTACTTGCAGCAGTACCTGTGAGTTTCTTAAATCCGGTGGACAACCAAGGAAAAGACGCAGACCCAGTGCCCAATTTCTAAATAATTCAAACAGCTTTTAATCCTCTGAGTTCACAGCAAATACTTCATTCCACTTCACTCTGCTACCTCTTACTTGAAGGAATAACCTTCACTTTGTCCCTCATCACTTCTCTGCCCCGCAACACATGGTGCCAAAAGTAACGATAAACTCCATTGCTACTACCAACCTCATCTAGCTGCACTAGCATCATAAGATTCCAGTTTTGCAACCATTTACATATCATACACTTTAATTTTTTTCTCCCATCTCTTTATTTTAAATGTTTTGTTACAGGAAACATTGCTGTTTTGGTTTATTTTCCTTTTTTTTTTTTTTTTTCCTGAGAAGAAAATATGGCTGTAATAACCAAAGTCTGACTTTCTTGTCATGAAATCTCTTTTCCGGTGAGGGCCTCAGCTGTTCATTACTGAGTATTCTTCATTTTGAATGTGTTTCTGACTTACATAACTTGAGCAATTCTCACTCTCTCCCCACTCTGTTTATATGGAGGAAAGTATACAAAAAATGGGTGGAGGAGAAAACAAGAAACATCTTCCACCTATCATCTACCAAAATTAAAATCTGTTGAAATTCGTATTTGTTAGTAGGTAATTCAACAGCAAGCTGGCTCTTTTGGTGGTGGCTGTGGTGACTATTTTACTCAGAGGAAGTGGTGTGTGAGAAGCAGCCAGAAACAACCATAAGCTAAATGGAAGACTGAGAGGGGATCAAAGCAGTACAACTGGCTCACAGTGTAGAGCATGTCCTCTGTAACTGCTGAAGCTCTTACTTGGAAGAAAAATTATCCCTGTTGATCCCAACACGAAACCAAACATCAGGAAAAAAGGCTTTGGCAGATCTCCTCTGGAAATTTCAATAATTTATTTAATTTTTCTGGGTGTCTGTTCCATTATCTCAGAAGGAAGGATAACGACCCTTCTCTACCCACTGTGGATGCAGAACTGTGAATTCATTGCTGTTTGTAAAGCACAGGGAGATCCTTAATTGGAAGGATCAAACATTTCCTCAATTGGAAAAAACAAACATCTTGAATAAATAATTTTGTACTGGGCATTTTCTTCATACTAAGTATGAAATGGTCTTAATGGCCTTGGTTATACAGCAAGCTTTAATCTGCTCCCAGGTGGCCATTAATCCTGGAGAAACATGCAATTTTTTCAACAACTGGTTGCTTTAGTAATGAATATTTCTAATGAGAGTAGAAACCAATCACAATCGATATATAGTACAAAACACCTACTGGTTTACTCCAAGTGGCGATGTTGTTATTGTTTGTATTCATATTTTTAAAAAGTTGGCTGCTTGTGGTGAATTTATTAGCTTCTCTAATGTCACATTGGAAAACACATCTTTTGGATGAGAGTGAAGGAGGACTCTTTGGAAAGCTAGCAGAATGCAGATTAAATCTGAGCAGGGGTCACAGAATTAGGGATTGTGTATGGTCCAGATCACTACAGAGAGACAGTTTTTCTCCAGACTTACCTGTGGTTAGCGAGTACAAGTTTGAGCAATGTTTGCTTTATCCACAGGCCTCCAAGTTCCTGAAGATTTTGAGGTGTTTCTATTGTTCATGACCTGCCTGACTCATCTTTGAATAAGAAGTTTGTCAAAGAATGGTGGAGCATATTGCTGGTTTTTGGCGTTTTAGGGAGGAGATAAGGTGTAAATGATGTTGCCAGAAATGCAGTAGTAGTAATCTCGTACAATGAGTGCAGACTTATTATTCACAACAAGCCAGTCTTTTTAATGACAGCTGCCATCAATACTCATTAGAAATACCAGAACCTTACACTGTTTATAGAGCAAGGATTTAAAAAATTGAATGAGATAATCCTAAAACCTGCCACACATTTAAATACATCCACTTGCATGAACACTCATTATGTTCACTGAAAAGCTTCTACTTCTGATTGTTCTGGTGATATACTGCTGTGCTGAGGCTCCTAAAATAAATTAAGTCCTATTATCTTATAACTACTCTTATTGGAAAACATGTCATTGTTATGTATGGCCTCTATGGAGGGTGTCATTAAGACAGGGCAGCGTGTGCCGTTCCATAAGTATACACATTTTGCAGGTTAATCATAATGATAGTGCATAGGTTCAAATTATGTCATTTTTCAACTTCCTTGAAAGTCAAGAATTCAGACCCCTTGAATAGACTCGGATTATAAACACTATTCAGGTAACTTTATATCTTGCAAGTCTCCTTTAGTGCTCTGTTATTAAAATATTATGAAAAATGAAAGAGCTCTGATTAAATATGCCTGCATGGACAAATTTACATTAATGTGAGATGATTAATTATAAGTTAATACCCTGTTCAGAAAAAGCATTTTAGGTGGCATGATGAACAGGGTGCAATGATAATCCTGCAACAGTCCTCTGTTGAGGCAATCAAAAGCCAGACACAAAGTGTTATTACGCATTTTGGAGTTTTGCTGATAATAATCACTATTCTGAACTCCCACTCAGTTGTGCTCTCCTTGCACCACAAGATGTCACTACACAATCCAGGATGATTTTAGCTTTTCAATTTTTTTTTTTACATTTTTTTTAAGCTAAACTGAGAAACATGTTTATTTCTTTTTATGTGTTCTTAAGAAGAAAATAAAGCTCATAGGATAACCTACAGCAAACAGTCATCATGCCTTTTAAATAAAGTAAAGGGTATAGACCTGCCAGACCTTATATATCCCAGGGTATAGACCTTGGGAACAACCTCCAGCTCTATTTCTTTTCAACAATATTATATAGATCCTGCCAGCAGTCCTTGTGAAAATGCTGCTGATCCATACGAAATCCAGAAGTGTGTTTATGGCAGTTGTTCCTAAGTGCCATTTTTAAGGGAGTTATTCCACTGTTCACTCTTCCTGCTCATCTCTCCAGCAGGCAGTGCTGGGGGACAGGCTTTGTCTTCTCCTACTACCACAACAGACATCCAGCTAGGTGGAAGTAAAGTGTGTAAGAGTATTAAGTTGTCAAAGAATTGCACCAGTTCTAAAAAATAACAGCAATTTCCTGTACTCCACGCTGCAATTAAGCAGTCATAATATGGCAGCCTATAGATGCCAGCCCCAGAAATAATCAGTTGAAAAGATAATCACTGACAGAGGAGATTTCATTTTCTGTATTCCTGTTTTAGTAGAAAAATGTGTGTTTAATTCTTTCTTTCTTTGATTTATTTCTTGGGAGGACTGTGATCTTTCACAATTCTGTCATATTTGGCCTGGATTTGTTAACTTTTTTTTTTCTGGGAGATGAGACAAGGACATGCTGTCTACACATATGCCTCTCTGTGGCTGTTGCCTAAGAAAATGTCTCTGGGAAAACCTTGTGCGCATGAACACTTCATCTTACCTCAACTCTGAGGTGGAATGAGAAAGTCACACCTAAAGTATGTTTTAATTGACTCTGCAGTCAAAACATGATTCTGTCTTCTGACCTCAGGCTGGCTGAGGTGCACAGCATGGAAATTTAAGCCAGCTGAAAATATTTATTTACAAGCTAAAGATAAATCAGGGAATTCTGAGAGTGAGGACCCCTATATTCAGTTATACATGTCTTTTACTGAATTCAAACCCTTAACAGAAAAAGGATATGATGGGCCCTTTCTCTGATGCCACATATAAGCAATATCTCTACAACAAAAGAAGCATGGAGACTGATGATCAGGTCTTGCTGATTAGGTCAGGGAGAGGTAAAATTCAGATGCTTCTTTTTAATTCCATGATATTAAGCATACGCCTAAGTTTTGTTAGGACCATGGTTGGATACTCTTTCTCACACTTACACCTTGATTTCTTTTACTGCTTCTACACTGTTCTCTTTTGACTTCCTTGAAGTAAAATTTTGCCCAAGGAGCCTCTGAAATATTCTCAAGGGCATCGTCCCAGCACTGTACCTACAGTGGTTCTGGGCAGCCATGGAAAGGCCCCCTCCATCCCTTGGCCTGACCCATCCTTTCTCCTGGCCTCACTGCACATTACTATCATGGCCATATGATATAGCCTGTCCCACTGCATCCTTATTTCACTGTCCAGAATTTCCTAAATGCCACATGTTTAGATAAAATAGCTCTGTGGTGCAGCTGGGGCACAGAGTGCTTTTCTTCTGAGCAGCAAGTCAGTTATGTCTATCTCCCCAGGCACTTTGCTGGGCAGGAGTGTGTGTAGGGGAAGACCTTCTTGGACAGGCCATGGCCATACAGAGGTGACTGGCTGGCTGAGGAGAATGACTGTAGTTGTGGATGGTGCCAGGAGAGTGGTGCTGTACCAAGACAGAGGCAATGAAGGAGCCAGGACAAGGGTGGTAATTCCTTTTGTGTTAGTTGGAGAGAAGGGAAGAGAAGTGTTTTCACCCAGGGTCTGAGGTGCTCCTGAAGTCCTTGAGAAAAGAGCCACTGCATACCCTGTACATGGTATGTATGGCCACGTTTTCAACTGGTGGGACGTTGGTCACCAGGCATGGAAAGGGAAGAAGGCAGCAGACACCTGTTTTTATTGACCCTCTGACTTCCTCTGGAAAGGATGATATTGAAACATTCAGTCTCTCCACATAACTATGACAACCATGGCAGTGACCACAACACATGGCATCAACAATGGTGTTATAAATGCTATTTATGCCTTTTTAAGTCAGGACCCACTATATTTGCCCCACCACCTTGTAGTGCCCAGGTGACAGTATTGCATACTCTGTCCCTGGAGGAGGTGACATCAAAAGGCTAATTGACTTTTCATGCAGAGGAAAGAGAGACAAGGAAGAGCTCCAGGACTGAAGGCCCACAGGGATGGAGAAGGAAACTGGAGAAATACTGTCATTCTCCAGTTACACCTGGGACTTAGCTGGCATTTGGGGCCACTGCATACTTTGGCTTATGCTTGGCACTGCCCAGGGCAACAAATTCATAATTGCACTTGCATCTGCAGCACAGATATTAGAGGAAGAAACAGATATCAGGAGATACTTGTGGCAGTGCCTGAATGTAGTGAGGGCATAGAGGGGTGCCCCAGCTACAGAGTGGGAATGTCTTTTTGGACTTCCAGAACAGCATGCTTGGGACAATGTGTGTTCCTTGTGAGATGGGAGAGAGGCCCAGTCCCCTCCTTCCATAAGTCTTCCTCCTGTTTATGCTGGTTGTAATAAGCCTTGAAAGAAGGACACACATTTCCTTTCAAATGAGGGGTGCTGAGAGTCTGCTGGTAGTTCATGCATTGCTGCTGTCAGGCACTCCTTGCATCCAGCAGCAACAGATGAGCTCTGTGCATCACCCAGTTGATGAGGTAGGACCTGATGCTTTGCTAGTGCTGCTTTTCATGCTGGTGCCAAGGATAAACAGCATCAACAGTTCTGAGCTGCTGAAAATTGCACTTGATGAATATTTGGCAGGCTGAGAAGGTGCAGTGGAACTCACATCCCTGTTGATTTATCAGTGGCTTGCCCAAAGAAAACACCTAGATACGTAGATCCATGACTCCAGGTGATGTACATCAGAGTGCAAAACCAAAAAGACATCATGCAGACAGCAAATTAAGCTATTGTTGGTGGCCCATGGTGGCCTCTGAGACCCTGGAGCAGGAGAGATTGATATGTCTACACATAATCACAGC
Source organism: Harpia harpyja (assembly GCF_026419915.1). Classification (NCBI taxonomy): domain Eukaryota; kingdom Metazoa; phylum Chordata; class Aves; order Accipitriformes; family Accipitridae; genus Harpia; species Harpia harpyja. Next base: position 74,633,500 of record NC_068969.1, on the reverse strand, counting down.
AAGTGTGGGCCCTCTCCCAGACATATTTGAATGCATCTTGTTTAGCTGCTTTTTGGGACAGAAGTTGTTCTTAGGATGTGATAAACCAGAGGACATATGGCCTCACAGATCCTGTGATGAAGAGAGGTACAGGGAACTAAATTTCTATTCCATTTGGATGAGTGAAATAGAGAAATGGTACAAATGGTCCAATAAGCAAAACAGATAAAAATGGACCAACAGAGTAAAATGGGCATTTAGAAGCTGGTATTCTGCCACTCTGGAGGCTTTGTGTCTAGAAGTTAGGTACCTACTACTGGTCAACTTTTTGTCTGGGCAGTGGCATGGTCAACTAGTAAGTGTTTGCAATGCATACCCAGATCAACCACTGTGGTAGTCAAGCCTCAGCTGTGGCAGGCTCCGTCAATGTGGACATCCTGTTAGTGAATTTGAGAGTGGCTGAGGTGTTTCTTTTTATGGGGTGTAAGCTGTGGTCCCTGAGATGAGCTGGCTAGCTCTTAGACAGCATCAAGATACAGATGTATCTTTAGCCCAGTAGGTTTGCTCTGGAGCATTCTGGTTCTTCCCCTGAACCTTGCCAAGTCACCATCTCTTTTGCCATGCTGGCAGAGACCAAAATATGATGGTAAGCCCAGTCCTTTTAACAGGACATTGTTTTAGATATGTTTCTGGCCTAAGGTTGCTCCAGGCAATGAACAATGGGGAAATCCTGAGGGCTGTTAGGCCTTCAGTAAGGACAAGGATGGTGAACATCAGACCACTTTTGGGGCGGCACTTGAGAGTAACCTAAGGGAACAGCACAGCCAAAGCTAATAAGATCTGCTTCTAGTGTATAGTGTTAATTATTACAAAAATTGGCATAATTGGGCCCATTCAGTAGTAGGAATCTTACATGGTTTGATCTAAAGGAAGCCATTTTACTATGTGTATGACAAAACTGCAAACTACTGCTCTGAGAAAATTAGACAGGTAAAAAAGAAAGGTTTTAATATGGTGAAATTATACTAATGGCACGTCCTCAACCTTGAAGAGCGTTAGGATTTTTAATATGACCATTTAAAAGAATAATACTGCTCTCAGCAAACCCTTCTATTCAAAATGAATTACTTTTCTGGCATCTGACTGACAAAGATGTTTTTTAGTGTCAGACACAACACACAGTACACAAGGAAACATATTTTCTCACTGGAGAGCAACAGATTATTGCCTGCATTGCTGTTTTGTAACATCACAACCTAAATGGCTTTTATGTTCCAAAAAGAAAAAACAGGAGGAGAAAGGAAAAGCTTTTGAAGAAAAAAATAATTTTCCAATAACCCCCATTAAATACAGAGGTCATTGTGGCAAAATGAATGGGACTAGAAATCCACTAAAAGCTGCAGTATAAGGTACGTTGAGACTGACAAGCATTTCACCAAGTAGTTACAAACGGGACTAATGGTTTAAACTTGTTAGCTGTTGTCAGAGCCTCTGATCCTTGAGTCAGCTATGGAGGCTATGGCAGAAATCGATAAGGCATTGCTTACACGGTGAACTGTTAGACCATATAGATTGCCTGAAAGGAATCGCTCAGTTCCTCCTGGTTTGCAAGCTGAAAGCATGCAGCTGAATCTCCAGAAAGATTGACGACACTATGCTGGGGCAGTTAAGACTTTTGCCACTTTGAGCAGTGATGAGGACAAGGGGAGGGAGAAAAAGAGAGATTGCAGGCTGAACTTCCATGCTGCGACGAAAATTCTGGTGTGTTTCCACCCATCATCTGCATTATGAAGTAAATGGCCTGAGACTGGCACATTTGTCTCAGAAGTTGCAGAAGGCATGGCAGTACCATCATTGGCATGAACAGTCTGATATCAAACTACATACATACTACTGCTGATATGGACAGAGATATCCCCTAAGGCTGCCATTCTGAAACTGTTGGAGAAATCCTTTCCTGTTAGTACATTTTGAAACGTTCCTGTCGTATTGATCAGTTGCTTTCTGGTGGAGTACTACAAGGCTTCAATTAAATGAAGCATGTTTTTGTAACAATTAGAGACAAGGTACATATTGTCAGCAAGCTGTGAAAGGGAAGTGTTGGTACTTGCATGCCAAGAGACCTTGAAAGACAGAGGGGTGCCGTTGTTAGACCTGGTGGTCTCCTTGCCACGAGAGTTAGTTGTAGCCTCCATTTCTGTCCAGTGTTGCACAAAGCATTGGTATGTGTGCTACAACTCTGACAAAGTTCTGAAAAGGCGGCAGTGATCTGTTAAGCCACTGTGATCTCTCAATTGCTCTCTAGCTTTTGTTCCCCCTCTTCCAGAGGTTCAATAATGCAATGCTATGTGTCAACTGACTAAGCAACCCTTAGTGCTATTCCCTTGCCCCGCTCGCTTCATTTCACCTCTCCTTTGTCCCTCCAAGACAACAAAAAATGATTCACACAATTTTTTTCATTTATTTTGTCTACCTATGTTTAAGGGAAGACCACTTCCAGAATAGTTAATAGCTTGGTGGTCAAAGCACTACATGGTTTAAGGGAGAATGAAAACTGATGATGCTTTCTTGATTCAGAAAGTGTGTGGGTGAAAACTTGCTATCCCAGACCCAGGCTCAAATTTTAACAGTGTTATTGCCTATCCTGGAGCAGTTGTGCATATGCGCTTTTCTGCTCATGCTTCTTTCTTGCTTGCTTGCTTTCTATTTTTCCTTCTTTCTTTCTTCCTTTCTTTTATTTTCCACAATTGTGTTTTCATCCACAGTGGTGTAAAAAATTCTGAAAACTTCCTGTGAGTTAAAGAAAGAGTATCTTTTACAGGGATAGCCCCAGTGACATCTTTCCTGCTGGAAAATATTTAAATGGAGTAAAGGCAAAAAATGTCAAGGTTGTCAATTGATTGTTGTCACTGTTTTGTCCTCTGTCTGTCATACACAGTGCATTTTGTCCAGGTTCTCACTACTCAGAAAATGACTTTATTGTTACAGTTGCTTGATTGCTCAGAGAGAAAAAGAAGATGACAGCCTGCTAGAGGTCACTAAGGACCTTTTTCTGAAAAAGGCTTGCTAAATGATACAGTAACAAGCATTTGGTGTGGTCAGAGAATGATGAAGAAAGTAAGTTTCAGACAGATACTGTGGCTTGGTTTAGTTCTTAATAGGTTGTGTAGGACATGACTAAGTTTTTCAAATTCCTCATCCAACTGGGGATAACATACTAACAAACCTATGTGTACCTTGGAGGAAAACAACAAAGTCAGCAGAGGTAAGCTAAGAGCCATTATCATACATGATTTAGAAGGGCTTTTCTTAGTGGCTGAACACCAGAGCCAAATAGGTAGCATTATTGTTACATGGCAACAGGTAACATGAAGGTTATTTCAGATCATTTACTATAATGACCAATCAATGTAATAGCCTATCTGAGGCTATGTACATGACTAAAAGGTTCTGCAGTATCAAGTGGGCAGATCATGCTAAACCCTATCCAGCAGTTTGTTGTTTGTGACAGACCGTGGTATGACCATGCTTCAAGAAATTGATGGTGTCCAGAAGCACAAAGTTTTTTGAAAGAAGTCTTTTTTTTTTTTTTCCTCATTTGCTCTTGGACAGATTTACTCTGGAGGAAACTGTAAAATAACACAGTGCTATGGCAGACTATTAGCTCTAAATAAACCTTCTCATTTATTTGGCTTTACATGGCTTTCAATTTCTGCAACACATCTATCACAATTTTATGAAAAGTTGCTAGCAAGCGTATGCAAGTTGATCATGGAAAAGTCCTTCAAATGCAAAAAAGCCTGCCAGTGAGGTCAAGTCACTCATAACTGCCTTGGTGCAGAAGCAGTTGATGATAAACACTAGCTAAATCTATAGAAGAGAAATCAATTCATTCCACTTATGAACCATATGCCTCCTGCTTTCTTTTGCATAACCACAGTAAGGGACTCAGAAGCAGGGGAATCAGAGTGTTCAATAAAACCATTAAGCAGTAATTTTTGTATGTGTGATTCGACAGCACTTTGAATGAATACCTAACACAGCTTTTTGCAGTACTGGAGAATCATTTCTGTGAATGTGTTTTTCCATAACTCTCATTCCTTTCCAAACTTTTGAAAATGTGTAGTAAGCATAACACAAAATCTAAAAAAAATCTGTCCACATTTATTCCACTTCTTGTTCATGGTGACTGACTATTCTGTCAAGTTGCTCTGACTGCCTGGTTCTCCCCTCTGCTCCGCTGACCCATATCAGGGCTTGTTGTCTGTTGCCTACCACCACTAGTTCATCCTGAAAGACTATGGGCAATTCTCTTTTGTGCTTTATCTGACCTTTTGGCATGAGCTTTGACTGAAGTCGTCTTCAGTCAATATTTTTTGTATTCTCTGTGTATATCTCGTGTATTAAAGAGTCCCAAGTGAGAACTCCTGGTTAACTGTCCAGAAAGTTAGGTGCAAATGGTAATGTTAAAGGAGATGTTTAATTGTGTTTCTTGTGATGGAGAGAAGACTAACTTATAGTTAGGATATGACAGCTTTCAAGAGTAAAGATACTGGAGCAGAAGAGACACAATATTGTGAAGTAAGTCCCCATCATGACTGTTCTTCACTATGGGAAAATTTGGTGATTTTGTATTTTCTGCAGATAGCAGTGCTGTCTGCATTCATTCTTACAGAGATGTCTGCATCCCTATCTTCATGTGTCCCTTTTGTGTCCTGAATACTCTATGGCTCTGGAAAAGTTGTGATTGAGGGTGAAGAAACAGCTCTAGAAGTAGCTCAGGGCTTAGGGAATGGAAAACTTTTAAAATTAGGAACAGAACTTCAAATCTGAGCCTCCATGTATGGGAATTTTTTAAACTCTTGTTTTCTGATGGCTCCAAGTGACACAGGTCTCTCCATTCTGCTTGGCATGAAGCTGTTGTATTTTCAATCAGATAGACTGCTGTTGTTTCAACTGCAGTTGTCAAACTAGGAAGTCACGAATGTGTGGATTGGTTGTTATCTGAGCGCATAGGAGGGAGCACAGCATTTTAGCAAGCCATAGAGAGAAAGAGAATTTTTTTTGTGAGGAGGGCAAGATATGGACAAAAAAATGATAAACTGGAATATTATGTATTTCCCACAGTACAGGCCTAAAAGAACACCAGTGTGTACTGCAAAATAGTCCACTGCAAAGCATCGAGATCTATTGTCAAAGAAAAGAAAATCCTCTTGATATATCACTACACAGGTGCACAGCAGTGGTCTCTGGAGTCAGGCTATACCTGGCACTATTTCCTTAAGCAGATCCAGCAGTGCATTCAAGCAGGAGAGGTACCTTCTGTAATAGCTGGTATGAATAAGTCAGTACTAAGAACGGCTCTGGTTGAGGTAATTTCAAATTTAGTGACTTCCAGACATATAATTCAGGATAAAATCCAGCTAACAAATGTATGAATTTTATAGCAAATCCATGAATGACTAAATTATGAACTTTGTAACAATACAGTAATTCCACATGAAGGACTTGCACTTTGGCTCTTACAGAAGAGTGATAAAAAATCATGCACTACTTCTGTGGCTCATCATAAAAAAACTGCTAAGGGAGTGATTTTAAAGGTACTTCTTCAGACTCATCCATGGTTTAATACGTTGTGACCTGGTTAGTTCCTTTTAGTTAAAAGAACTGGGAGCCTCACACACATTTGCCAAAGAAGATCTCACTATTAGTACAGTACAAAGAGGCCTTAAACCTGGCATGTTCACCATTTTCATGTCCCTTTGTATAGTCTTAGAAAGGTGGAGGCATCTTTGTATAAATTGGATTCAAACCTCTGTGTCTTGGCGTGTGCTTGGAGTATATCCCATCTTTATATTAATGGATAAATGCCAAATAAAGACGCTATGGAGATCTTTACACTTTATTCTCCAAAGCTCATATTTTGTTGTGGAAATATTAGAGTCTTTATTATATAATTCAATTTAACAGAAGAATGTTGGAGACTAGTAATTAGAGTTCCTAGCTGAACAAGGGTAATGTTTTTGCTCTGGGCAGTAAGTTTCTGGTCTGAATGTGTTTGTATGAATAACTAAGATGGTCTAATAGCAAATGAGCAACTGATTTGCTTAGGCTGTATGAAAACATTGTGCAGTAGCTAACAAACTTTTCACAGATTAAAAATAAGTAAAATTATGGGCCCAATTTCAAACAGCTACTTCATTATAAAACAAAAATTGAATGAGGTCAGCAGAATTACACAGTGTTAAACTGCTAAGAGATTAAAAGAGCTGGCTCTTAAAAAGTATAACATCATTTATGCTGATAACCAGTAAAGTGGTGTCCATAAAATATATCTGTTTATTAAGGCAAACATTTCAAAACCTCTTTCAGAAGCTGATAGTTGTAATTTTTTTCTTTTTGCTTCTTTTCTCTCAGATTATACTGACTGTATAATCCCTATTGCTTTAAATGTTGATAAACGTATGTTGCACATTATATATTATAACTAATCCATGTTCTTTCTCTTGGTTTCTCTCCCTCTAGGAGGAGAATTGTTAGGCCAGTGTAGTTTGTTTTTCTTTTTTTTTAAAGTGCATTCAGCTATACATTTATGTGGAAGAAAGCAGATTAAATAGTTTTTTAAGTTACAGTGGAAAATGTGGAGATTTAGGATGGCCTTTAGTTTTTATGTTTGCTGGCTTCACAGCTGGGGCTGTCCCTTAAAAATCTGTTTCAGAATGGCTTCTGGTAGATTTACATCTATTCAGGTGTTGCTTTGCCACAAACTAGCAGAACCCTGGCCTGCTTGATGGTTTGGATAGCAGAATCTCATGTGTGGGCAAAAATGTAATAAGGAAGCATTCACCTGTAAGCATAAAACTGTATGTATCGTTTCCTGCCTAATTTCATTCTGGTTTTAAATATCCAACCACCAAATTAAGATATTCTTACAAGTATGGGAAATTCCCGCCAGATGATTTTCTCTGCTTTGTCTTCTTCATACAAGCCAGCAATCAAAATGTATATTTGATAAAAACAATGTGTTTTAAATGTTGTCTAAAAGGGAAACGGCTTAAGGCAAGGTCAATGGGAATTCTTTCAGTCATAAGTCATTGGTCTAATCCTACAGTATGAAATTTGAAAGGCTTGAATTAGTTCAGTTTATCCTAGGTTGCAAAGTTGTGTGAAAACAAGTGATTGGCAGCAGCTTCATGGAAAAAAATGGAGAGAATATATTACTGTACTGCTTGCTCTTTGGAAAACTGAAATATAGGCAGATTGATGCAAACACATTAATTGCTGAAACTTATTTTAGTGAAATTGGGCAAAAGGTTCCAGCACCATGTTCTGCTCAGTAGCCTGAAAAATATGAAAGATGCATCTTGAGATAATCCTGGTTCTAGGATCCTGGTAGGATCTACCTAATTTTTTTTAAATACACTATTTGTAGTTGTCTTATTTTATTCCTGCGTGGCTCTCTTGGAATTAGTCCTCTTTTCTGGCTCACTCTTATAGAAGGGGCACTTGGAAGAATATACTTCTTATCAAATCTGTATTTTATTCTCCAGGAAGATATTTCTTGCCAGTGTGGCTGATATCTGGCTAGCATGTCATGAAGGACTGTGAAATTTCATAGTATCATAGAATGGTTTGGGTTGGAAGGGACCTTAAAGATCATCCAGTTCCAACCCCCCTGCCATAGCCAGGGACACCTTCCACTAGACCAGCTTGCTCAAAGCCCCATCCAACCTGGCCTTGAACACTTCCAGGGATGGGGCATCCACAGCCTCTCTGGGCAACCTGTTCCAGTGCCTCACCACCCTCACAGTAAAGAACTTCTTCCTTACATCTAATCTAAACCTACCCTCTTTCAGTTTAAAGCCATCACCCCTTGTCGTATCACTACATGCCCTTGTAAAAAGTCCCCCTCCAGCTTTCTTTAGGAAGGGCCTACTGGAAGACTGCTGACTGCTATAAGGTTTCCTTGGAGCCTTCTCTTCTCCAGGCTGAACAACCCCAACTGTCTCAGCCTGTCCTCATAGGAGAGGTGCTCCATCCCTCTGATCATCTTCATTGCCCTCCTCTGGACTTGTTCCAACAGGTCCATGTCCTTCTTATTTTGGGGGCCCCAGAGCTGAATGCAGTACTCCAAGTGGGGTCTCACAAGAATGGAGTAGAGGGGGAGAATCACCTCCCTCAGCCTGCTGGTCACACTTCTTTTGATGCAACCAAATGTTGTTGTGTTAAGATTTATGCAAAGGATTGATGTCCAGACACTGAACATCTGCGAAATACAGATACTAGTGTATAGCTGCTTTCCAGAGAGTGATATAATAACTCTTACCTTTACCAATAAAGTTTATATGCTTTTTTTTTTTTAAACTAAAATAGGTAATTTAGTATGAAAGTGAAAATAAAACCAAAAAACTGGACGGGGAGATGCCTTTCAAGTCCTGTGAACAGTTTCCGGGTCAGTGTCATATGCACTGGATCTAAGAAAGGACCCATCAGTTCAAAATACATAAAAACAGCTTTGTGGGATTTTTTTTTTTTTTTTTTTGCTATGGTGAGATCTGATATGTGAAACTAATGGGGGATGGCAAGACAGTTTGCACTTAAGCACATATCTGTGGACAGCTCAGAATTAAAGCATAGCAAGAAGCTGCATTATTTCCATCATATTATGCCTTTTAATATCACCAGCTGAAGATCCTGAAAGTTTAGAGCTTAGATTCCTGCATATCTTCTGGTTTAAGAAGTCAGGAAAACAAAAATACCAAGTCAAAGAAAAGTAGTCCTAGGCTTCGAGGAAAATGTAATCTATCCTCATTTAAAACTTTTGATAACCAAAGAATAGAGTGTTGCTTTATTTCTGTGTCTGCCTGGTCTACTCAGGGTATCTGTGGATTATATGCTACCTCAGCAGACATTAGATTTTATAGGACAATCTAGAGAAGGACGTAGTTCCTGCAGTTTCTGTTAGCTTTCAGTGAGAGTTACAGCTGCTCAAATGCCCTTAGAAACAAGGGCCTAATACCCAGAAACTTGCTGTGTGAGGTACACGGAAATCAAAGTTATATGTGTTGGTTGCATTGCACAGACTTTCTTTTTTTAAGTTGACACCACTTGCAAGATTTTCCTTAGCAGAGGGCTTGAAGGAATTTACTTGAGAATTAGCAGCTTTTATAGTTTCCTAACTCATGGAGTATTCAGAGTCCAGTTTGACTAACCCTCAGGATGGTCACCTTAGTGAGCACCAGAAGTATCAGAGAGGTGCAACACCCTGGCCACATCTGCAGTTTCTCCGCAGAGGCAAGACTAGGATTGCTGTAATCCACAAGTGTATTCACCTCACCTTAGATAGTGCTTAATTGTTTCTTTAAGATAGCTGTTTGACTACAGTTGGTCTAGATGATCATTGTAGGTCCCTTCCAACCGAACTATTCTGTTCCATTCCGTTCCGTTCCGTTCTATTCTATTCTATTCTACATTGCACAGCCGTAATGAAATCACATGATATGTTCAGGAACACAGTGCCTGGAAATGATGTTTTGGCACATCAGTCTATTACCCTTTGTGTTCTTCTCACTAACTCAGCTCAGTTGTGTCCTGAAATTTAAATGAAGAATGTACGGCACTAATTATATCAGAATTCATACCAATGTGCATAATCATCACTTTGTGCTGTTTGTAAGAAAATAATCTTAGAAAATGTGCTCTTAGTTCAGTATGAGACCAGATGTTTCTGCACACATAGTCCCACATCTCCTCAGCCGTTGAGGAAGGCTCTGATCTAAGATACATAAATGCAGATCAGATAAACAACCTCCTTTTGATGGATGAACACAGACCCAGAGCATCCGAGATATTGAAGGCTGTCATTCCTGCCAAATCCCTTTCAGAATGTGGGACAAACTATATGCTCAACATAATATAAAAAATAATTAAAGAAGGCCATATTTTATTGCTGGATCAGCATGTTGCCTTTTGATGAGTCAACTTAAAATTTTACTTTTATATGTTGTTCCAATTTGAGGAATAACAGGAAATGCAGAATTTTTGCAATAGTTTTCTAGGATACATTGCATGTTTTCCAGTGTTAGCATACAGTACATGTACATGGGACAACACTCTACAGAAGTGTTAAAATGACTTGGGAAAGATGCTGGGATGTGTGGATTGATTTGCATCTGCCATACGTTTTCATTTCAAGTCCAGCGTTCCTACAATATTTAATTCATTTTCTCTACAGCTTTAAATGGAGTACAGCTTCTATTAAGTTTAATTAGTTTCCCTGGAGGCTTGCAGGCTAATGGTACACCTACTAAAGGAGAGCAGCTTCTAATTGAGAGTAGCTTCTAAACAAAGATATGTGTAGTTGAATACATTCAGTTTCAGGGCTGGGTTACTTCAATGAGGCACTGCCTTATGTTCAGAGGTGGATGTGCTGTGGGGTTAATTGACTTGAAGGGTGCCAAGATAACTAATCTTTGAGTTTGTGTGACTCACAATTCTAGTGAGTAAGCATTTTTACCATTAGCTTGCAATGGAGAAACTAAAGTACAGATTAAAGATGTAACTAACTGTTTGAGCTCTTTATGAAAATGTGCACCAGGCAGTAAAACACCCCACAGTTGCATGAAGATTCAACTACTTGCTGAGACTGGTTTTGAAGGCAAAACCTTGGCCTTCCAGAAATTTGGACTACCTTCCAAATTTGCTAAGGAAAGTGGAGCCTGAATCTAGAATCAGACAGTTGTCTCCTTGCAGATGCTAATTTTTGAGGAGGCTCTGACTTGGTCCCCATTTATGTATGCTAACGTAGAAAATCTGGAGACTTTTGTTGTAATGTTTTGGCATTAACGTTGGCATTGCAGCTGGTGGTGTCTGTCACTTGTGTGATTTTCAGGCAGAATGTAACTGCAAAAGCCACGTCAGCAGGGCATTCCCAGAATAATACCTGGAAAATGTATACAGGTGAATAATATAGGAAATGAGTGTCTTCACTCTAACTTCCCTGGATCTATTTGCTAGTACATACTTGGACACAAGTACATAGAAAATTCCCTTGAAAAACCTAGTTTAAAATGTTGTACTGGATGATGGAGAAATGGTCCACATAAAACAGTAAGAAGGGGAAAGCATGTTGTGAATAGTGGAGAAAGAGAGTTGCACCTGTTACCTTGATAATCCAACTGTTTGGGAAAATATGAGAAGGAGATGTTATATAGCTATCTGTTATATTTTAGATATGAATTATTGTAGTGGTCTGTCACACAGGGAAAAACTTAAAAGAAGAAATTAAACCCCAACAATAAATAAAAAGGACTTATCTAGAATATGTTTTATTTTCCAATATCTTTTGCTAAGGAAGCATAGAGCTCCTTTGATATTCTCATTTTTCAGGACAAATTCCCACTAGACAAACAAACAATGTACTATTATAATTTTCAGCCTCTTCTTCCTGGGAATTATTAATTATGCATTTTTTAATTCTTTCCTTCCTCCCACCCCCTATCTTAAGTATTTCTGCTAGTTATTTAAAACCAGTTAGTCTGTATAAAAAAATGCCACTTTCCCTAAAAATAAACTTGATATTCAACCTGTCTGAGAAAGTGGTAAAATAAGATAAAATAAAATGTGTCTTGATGTCTGCTACTAACCACCTCCTGGACAAAATCAGATCTCACAAAATATTTGGTCTCAAATGTTTTCATGTTTTAACACAACTTAAATGCCTAGGTACCCTTGACGACTAGGGCTTTTGGCCACAAAATGCAAAGACAGGTCCCTAGCTCCATATTTAGATGTCTAAAGAAGTAACCGGATTTTCAGGAATGTATAGCCAGCTTCAAGAGGATTAAAAGATGCTTGGTACCTCTGAAAAACATGAAATCATACAAAGTTTAAGTACTTAATTTTAAGCAGCACTACTTGAGAAGGTTGACTTTAACTTATTTTTACCCTGCCCCTGCTGTAAGAAGGATAGCAATGCATTTCCTCCTCTCTGAAGAGTGCAGTTGAAATAGCTTAGGGAAAATCATGCTTTCCACAATATAAAACTGGTCATCTGGGGAATGGGTCTCTTCTGTGAACAAACAGAAACCACTGGAAAAATGAGTGACTATAGCTGTTTTAAAAGGAAAAGGCAGAAGGAACATAATAATTTAAAAAATTGTATGTAGAAGGTCATAGTTAACATCACACACTGTCATATGACAACTTTCATTTAATCAAAAAGCATTCTTATTCAATTGCATACAGAGCATAACAAGACTAGTCCAGTGCAAGGAGCAGTTAACATGGCTCATTTTAACATTTGCTGCTAATATCAAGAAATGCCCTTTAATACTTACCTGTTCACTCAGAATGCTTTTAGCTGTGACATTACACTAATGTACATAAGTAGTATCATTTCCTTGCAAGGAAAAGAAAAAACCAACACCAAAACCAACTTTGAAGAAATTCTTAGTAGTTTTAAAATTCCATGACTTTGGTCAAAGGACTGAGAAACCAGGTATTAAGGATTTCAGGCCTGTCAGAAGCTTCCTCCAATAAGAGGGCTTCTGTCATTCACAGTTGGGCACGTTCAAGATTTCCTGTGTTACTTACCTTCATGCTGACAGCTTGAGCGTCTCAGGGGACTGTGGGATTTTTTTTCCCCTTTTTTTCTTTTCAAAGTGTTTTGAGTGTCAGAGGGAGCTGAGGAGTAATGGGAAAGAGTGAGAATGAGATGGGGGTTTCGGTGTTTCAACTACTCTCTATTAAATTTCAAACAAAATATTGGCAATTTGTTAAGCCTTTCCTCCCTAACTAATATTTAAAAGCATTCAATTAAGATTTTATAATGTGTCCAATGAGTTAAACCACCCCATGATATTAGAAAAATATTACATATATAAATAAAATACATCAAAGCATTAAAAAGCTATTACACACTCTGAACATAAAATGGCAGAATAATGATGGATCCTGCCATGCAGCAAACATATTCAAAAATATTATCTTCCTGGTAATGAAATGCCATCCGTTTCATTTTAAGCTAAATACGTTAGACATATCAGTGGAGTCTGTGCTGACACAGCAGTGAGTTGAAATTGAAAATCTGAAATTATATATATGATTGGACACAGTGTTAAAGTAATTTATAGGAAAAACCACAAATGTGCTGGGTCTGCACCTTTTGGTGAACTCATTTTAGAGAATCAGATAGAGGAAAACTCTACCATTTCTAATGTGCAGTTAGAATGGCAGCTCGCCAGGGCCCCAATATATTCAGTATGAGGGGCAGAAAAAATAGGAGAGAAAGAAAGAAAGAGGCTAGGGAGACTTGATTCAAATTACAACACTTCTGCATAAGCCATCAAGAAAATGGCATTCGTTTTCATCGCTCTGACCTAATATGATATAGCAGCTGTAGGAACTGTATTAGCTATCAAGACAAGTGGGAGATAACGGGGAAACATTTAGAGAGGACATCAGGATAGGGCTAATTTCAGCTTGGCTGCAGATGCTTCGTGTGCTTTGCCACGGAGAGCAAAGTGGCAACAGGAATCATTATGATGATCATCTGATAGCCAAAGTTTAGGCTGAAATTCAGGTTCTGCTGACTGGAATGGAGCCTCATTTATTACACCCACCCACACCCACACACGCACACACACACTCACACGAATACACATACAACCCTCCCTCAATGCACACTGACAATTTCTCTCTCTCTCTCATGAGTATTTTATTCATCCTGGCTGGCTTATCTCCAGTCAACTAAAGAAAACCAAAGAAACAAGCATCAGGAAAGGTTTTGTGTGTGGAGCAGCTCTCTATGCCTTACTTTCAATGATCTTTTATCCTATTTCTTGCAGTTCCTTCCTGAATTCAGAATGTTTTTCTTTTAGTTTGGGAAAAGAATTGGAGAAAGAGGCAGTCATTTACTATTAATATATGGATTCAGTCCTAGCATTACTATTACAGTGATTAATGTGCTAATTCATAACATTAAATAACTTTATAATTATTTATTACTTGTTAATCAGAAATAAGGTAATTGGTGTGGTGCAAAATGTAAAGTTAGACAGATGCTATCAGACAGCAGTTACTTTCTAAGGAGATCAGACACACAAGCCATTTTGGGGCTTTATATTAATCTTGTACTTAATCTCCTGCAAATGTCCTGTATAACCTGATTTTTAAGAGTATCATTGTCCTGATTTTCTCCAGGCATCATAGAGGTCAGAAAACATGAAAAGAAATGATGGCTGGGAGTTTGCAAAATATTTCATATAGTTCCATTAAACCACTGTTCTTGTGAACAACAGAAAAAAAATCCTTTAGTTTTGGGAGCAGGGTGTAAACAGTACATGTTCTTTATTTTGGATGGGTGTTGCTTGTTTCTAATACTAATGAGCATTGTCTTTTCATTTTTTTTATTATCTGCATACTATAAAGAGAAGTTGATTTGTATCTTGTTGAGGGAATATCTACAAGGTTTGTGGAAACAACCCACTGCAGTAACTGGTAAATCATATTCTGCTCATTTGAGAACCATGACTGAAGATTTATTGTCCATAGAGAAAGAAGTCGGTATACACTGCAATTACATTTTTAACACCTTGCCTTCCCCACACCTGATCACGTATTCCTTTGGTGTTGGACAAATCTGTTTTGCTCTAGGCAAGTCAGAGAAGCTCTACCACACCACTTTCTTAGACATCTCCTCCAGAGGAGCCAGCACAGATTAGTAAAATATTTCTCCCCTTAGTTATAGATCAGCTTCTGCTTCATAGTTCCTGTGTGAAGACTTCACCACTAGCCCCACATTGTGGTAGGTTCTCTGTTCACATCAGCAAGAGCTGTTAGGACAAGGCTTTCAGTCCCCATGAGTTCTCACTCATGTTGGGTCCCAGGGATGTATTTCCAGTTTGAATTTGGGGTCTTTAGAGAGCTGCTTTAGAGTGTTCCTGTGAATTTCCTTTCAATCTTCTCAGGGAAGCTCTCATGGTGGCACTTCTTATTCTTAAAAGCGCCTCAGAGAATGATGTAATGAGGAAAAGAAAACTTAATCTTAAATGGCTTATTCTCTAGGTTTCCAGGGCGTTTTTGTCTGCTCCATGGACAAAGTTCATGCTCCAAATGGGAGATGATTATACTTTTTAAGTATGACTCTCTACAACATTCCTGTGGGTCTCCTTGTTAAGCCTCTAGGATGGCTGACATTGACTGGAGTCTTTTCCTAATTTCACAAGGCAGCTTTGTGGGCAGTTCTCACCTGAAGAAGGTATACAATAGAAACAGGATACATATGTGGAGTTAGCCTATAGCACAGAGTTACAGCACAGGACAACTTTTCAGCACTTTCCTGTTTATGTCTCTATCACCATCACTGACAAAAATATTTCCTCTTCTACTTTGGTAACATTTCCTTGAATATTATTGTTAGTGCTAAAGGTATTTTGAAATCAAAAGAGCAAGAAGGAGTTAAGTTCATCAGTCCCTCTTGGTTCTGATTACTTTTGTTCCAGCACATTTAAGAAGTGCCAGGACTCCTACTCACTGCTACATTTACATTATTTGGAGTTCACAATAACAAGATGGGGGCCATTGCTCACAGCACTTCACCTGGATTCTGTCACAGAATATTTTCTGGATATGTTGTCTGATGTTTGTAACAGGAAGGATTGAAAAAATGAGTTTCTTCCTGGTAATTACATACTAAACAGAACTAATCTGGAACAGCTGATGTTCAAGGAGATCGAACTTAATGAATGATTACAAATCTGTAATCAACATTTTACAGCATATGTATATGCTGGCTGACTTGTATACACAAGACACGGAGGACAGAACCATGAATTTTTGCTCTTTACGGAATATCAAATGAGTTCTCTGCTGGGAAAAAGGAGGTTTCTTATTCTGTCTGTCAGCCTGGTGTTGGGTCGTGATTCTTCTGTTCCTTCTGCTACTACTATCATGTTTCATGTGTGACTTGGTCTGCAGGCTAGAGGTAAACATGATATTTCTTTACAAAAAATAAATGTGTTGCATTCACCTGTGATGGAAAATTGAAGTTAACATTGGTTTAACAACCAGGGATTTTAATGAAATACTGCTCAAATCATTACAATGAATAGGGCCGATGACTCACAGAATTAGACCTTTTGGCAAATTAGTTAATGACTGACAAAACTGCCTGAACATGTCTACTTATCAATGGGATGGCAACAAGACTATGAAAAGTGATGGAAGAAATATGCTAAGATGGTCTACTGCAGTAGTGTATTATCAGGCAAAGAACAGAGAGAATTACTGTTGATACAGCTAGATATCTAGGTAGACTTACTCTCACCAGTATAAACTAGTACCTTGCATTTCTTAAATAACTGTTCCATTGGATATTACTTTAATTACACCACTGTAACTCAACTGGCAAAGTTATTCAGACTGCAGACAATTATGGCATTGACAAGACATTTTTGAGAATGATGCTAAACTGCAGTAAATTAATCTTGTAAATATGTCCAAGCTATTTTTATGTCTGGAGATAAAATAAGAATGCTAGTAAATTATTTGGAAGCCCTGAAACAACTACATTCACTTGAGAATTGGAACAAGTTTTCAATTTTCTATCTTTTCCTTGCTGTCTGTGGAGAATTGGATAAAGTGCTGAGAATTTATGTCAAGACAAAATGGGTATCCTCTGTGAAAAGAAGAGGCAGGATGTTAAAGAGCATCCAGATCAGGAGTGGAATTTGTCTGGTGCCAAAAAAAAGTCAGCCTGAAACCCAGGCAGATTCTCTTTGGAGCATGGGCTAGAATAGAGAAATCTATGTCACTTTCGAGTGAGGTCTTCAGCAAAATGGACCCGTGCTAGTGTAGGAATGGGCAATATGGGCAGCGGAGTCACAGTGAGGCAAAAGAAGAATCTGAGAACCACAATGAATGGCAACCTGTTCTGGGAAGGTTCTGAGTGCTCACATTGCACCTAAATTTTTGCCACACATAGGGATTTTATTGCAGGTAATTAAAACTGAGAATGAGTAGCTCTTACAGACGTTTATTGCTAAAGTAAGTGCAGAAATTGCTGTTGTTATTGTCTGATTGGAAGTAGAGTCCCTAATTTCAATCTTTCTGCTTCTTTCTTTCCTACATATGGGATCTTTCAAGTATGTAAGGATCTTTCAAGAATGTAACCACATGGATAACAAGAGCCTCATTCTCCCTCCTCAGTCTAAACAAGAAAAGTGTTTAGGTCATTGGATTGTTTTCAGCAGTGGGTAAGCCTCTTTGCAAGAGGGTGGCTGTGAGCAGTGGGCCCAGGAAGTAGATCACTCCTTTTTGCCCTCTCACAATGGATTCCAGAAGTTCAGTTTTATCTAATCAAAGAGAAATTGGCATTGTGCTCCAGTATCAGGTTTCATGTTGGCAACTGGCTTGTGAGAAGGTTGGGATAGTAGAACCATGGCTTCTGCTGATTTATACATATCTTGGTTTTTTGCTTTATCTGGTTTCCATGCTTGTATTGAAAAGCCTTGATGAAAGTCTTCTGTCTGAGGTTTGGTTTTGGTGTCCAGGTGTGATCTCAGATGGAATATTTGGAGCTTCTGCCAAAATACTGGGCCAGATCCTTGTCTCCACTACACTGACATAAATCCAGGACTATCCCATTGATTTCAAAGAAGTTACTGCAGATTCACACCAGTGTGTGTAGCCTAGAATGTCAGAGCTCTGCTAGGATGAATAGCATTCAATTCAGATGAAACTTGCATCACAGGGTTGTATCATTTTCCTGTTGTAAGTTAGAATGTATGAGCTGTTTCCTAGTTAGAATTTTTCCTGATGAAGGGGGACTACATTATTGGTGCTGTAGTAGGTAGCCACATTGTTCCAGTTTTGCTCTCAGTTTCACTGCGGATGCTTTCAGATAACTGCATTCATATTGGACCTCCTGTTACCTTAAATCTGAATGTGAGGTCAGTGATCGTCTACACTTAGCCAAATTAATTATTATTAACAGAGTTAATTATTACTAATATTAAAATAATTATTAACAGAGTTTCATGATAATGAAAATGAGCATAGACTTTGCCCTGCATAAAGGTGATGGGTGCTTTGCAAATACCTGGTGACAGCTGGAAAGATAGGCAAGCCCTACATCCACGTGGTAGACTATCTCTTCTCACAACTAATCTATCACCAAACAGAAATGCAGTTACTGTTTACAACCTTCCTGTATCTTCCTTCAAAGCTTCTCATATGCTTGATATTTCAACTTTTGATAGTTAGGCAGTAAATGAGATAGATAGACAATCTTCCGTAGCAAGATTTAGACTGAGGCAAGTCCCTTTCCTAAAGCTGTAAGCACTTTTGCCTAGTAGTAGTAATACGGATAGGGATCAGGGCTGTTAATCTGGCTGTAATGGGGGTTCCACAGGGAGAGGGAAAAGAAAAAAAGAAAAACTGTAGGTGGTTCTCTTCAGCTGGTAGTAAACAATGTCAGAACACTTACTCCTGGTCTGTTGCTTAGTGCACTGGAAAAAATTTCTATTTCTTTGCCCCATTGAATAGTCACCAGAAAAAACAAATGTGTTGTCCAGTGATACCTGATAAGAGGGGGATGCTCTTCTGCAACTAAATGAATAAAGTTATCTGAAGCAAACCCAAATGTCATCACTAAAAAATCTAGATAAAGATGTGACATAGGGTTCTCCCAGCATTTTATGGCAATTTGCATCATTTATGGGAGACCCATAATTATGCGAATTGCCATCAGGTAGGATATTTCAGGCCATTTAAATACCATAAAACCGCAGGAGAAATAAATTATTGTCCCAGAACTTTGTATTCAAATGGCTGTTGTGAGGAATGAATGTAAACCAGTCTCAATGGTTCCCCAAGTTTGCTGGGAACCATGCCAGTCAGAAATTATTTCATTACAGTAATTCTTTGTTGCTGCCAAAAAAGAGGAAAAAGTAGACAAGAGACAAATTCATGTATTATATTGATCAGGCTGGATTAAAAAGTTTATATGATCTGGGATTTAAAAAGCAAGAGAAGAGGAAAGAGAGAAGAAGAATGATATTCTTTGAACACAGAGCTACCATTTTGTAGTTTTTGTGTTAATACTTGTTTTCTGATTTCACCGACATTTTGCAACCTTTGTATCAAGGTCTGAAATGAACTTATTTGTACTATTGAGAGAATAGATAATGTCTTTTTCACAGAATAAGCTTTTGACCCTTATTTGTAAGAATCAAGCTTGACTCTAATTCTCTCTGACTTTACCAACGTGTATTCTTTCTACTCTCTATGCACTTCAAATATAATTTAAAATTTATATGACTACAAATGAAAAAAATTCTTTAATTTTTTATTGTCATCTGAAATTGATACCTTTGGCATAAAATCTGTTCAAATGTATTTATTTAGGCCCAGAAAGCCTATTCTGTGTGCTAATAGATAGTTACTGTTTTGCCTCCTTTCCTTTCCTGTTCCTCTTCAGCTAGGAGCACCATTTAAAAATACCTGAACTGAGCCTGTTTCTTTGGTGGGTGCTGCATGTCCTCTGTTCCAGGCAAAGTTGACAGAGATCACATCATACCTTGCCAGATATATTCTGCATTCAAAAGCCGTAATCCCACCACTCAAATGGAATTGCTTTTGCACTTACCTAGTAGCATACCTGCTCACTCCAGTGTTGCTGGGAATGAAAATTTCTATGTCTAAAAGAAAAACTCCTTTGGATTTCCCTCAGCTGTTTTTAAAATTTGCAGAGAAGTGTGTTGGTTTGTTTCATTAACTGCATAGGAACCTTAGATTTTTTACACTTCAGCAATATTTTTTACATGCACAGACACATATGGTGTTACAGCCATATAAAAAAAATCATGTTATTCCTTCCTGTGTTCTCCAGAACCCAAATGTTCTACAAGTATCTACCATAAAGTCTGCATATTTTGGTACCCATTTATTTGGAGTTATTGAAAAGTCATCTGGACATAGTCCTGGGCAAATGGCCATGGACAAAAATGTTCAGGACAAGGTGGTCCTGCTTGAGCAAGGGGTTGAGCCAGTTGACCTCCAGAGGCCCCTTCCAATCTCAACCATTCAGTGATTCTGTGGTTTTAATACTTGTTTATTATGAATGTATCTCAAAGATGGTTAACAGAAATGTTCCATAAATGTAAAAATAAAGTAAATAGCAAGTGGTGGCAAAAATGGAGGGACAGATCTTGGAGTAGGCCATCCTGTCAGCTTGAACATGACTCATATACTGAGTGTGTGAAACAAATATATTTCTGGAACATTCAGTTCTCTGCCGCCTGATAATAATCTGTTGTTTTCAGCTGTGAAAAATAGAGAGTGGTAAAAAGTCCAGTGTTTTCCAAGCACCAAGATGCTGGCTGCTAAGTATGCCCTGCCTTTGGTGGGTGTGATAGACTATGGATGGAGCCAGCAGAGTAAGAAAGGTGAACCAGTGCTGTGCAGGAGACTTTTAGGGGCAGGATGTGTGGTCACCCAACCCTCTGTGCCCCATTTTCTCTCCCCAGGAACATAGCTGGCTTCCTGTTCAGCAAATTGGGGTAAGAAATGCTTATGCTGCATGGATAACTAGGGAACCTGGGCACAAGTGGGGATCTTGAGGTCCTGATGATACCCATGTGTATTGGAGGTGGTAGGTGTCTGGCTACTCTTGCTGTATGTCCTGGTTTCTGCTGGGATAGAGTTAATTTTCTTCCTAGTAGGTGGCATAGTATTATGTTTTGGATTTAGTGTGAGAATAATGTTGATAACACACTGATGTTTTCAGTTGTCGCCAAGTAGTATTTATACTAAGTCAAGGATTTTTCAGCTTCTCATGCCCAGCCAGCAGGAAGGCTGGAGGGGCACAAGAAGTAGGCAGGGGACACATCCAGGGCAGCTGACCCAAACTGGCCAAAGGGGTATTGCATACCATGTGACGTCATGCCCAGTATACAAACTAGGGGGAGTTGGCCTGGGGGCGGATCGCTGCTTGGGAGCTAACTGGGCATCAGTTGGCAAGTGGTGAGCAATTGCATTGTGCATCACTTGTTTTGTATATTCCAATCCTTTTATTATTATTATTGCCATTTTATTATTGTTATTATTATCATTATTATTTCATTCCTTTGTGTTCTATTAAACTGTCTTTATCTCAGCCCATGAGTTTTACTTCCCCATTCCCCCCCCCCCCCCCCCCCCCCGATTTTCTCTCCCATCCCACTGGGTGGGGGGGAAGTGAGCTAGCAGCTGCATGGTGCTTAGTTGCTGGCTGGGGTTAAACCATGACACTGTAGCATAGGAGGACATTGCAGTTGTTAAGGGCCTGAGATGTCTGCAAAACAGCAAAGTACCATTATCCTAGTGTTACAAATGACTGGACCATGAAGCTAAGTACAAGCTGACAAACAAGGCCTGTGGCCATGCAAGGATATGAACCTGAGCCTCCAAAGTACTCAGGAAATTCTGTCAGAATCTATATAAGTAGGAAATGTTGTTGAAACATCTTTCTTTTCCTGAAAAGAAACCCATTCTGACAAAAAAAAAAAATTTTTACCTAATATGAAAATACTTTTTTTGGCATTTCTCTTTTATAAGCAAAATTGTCATTAAAGAAAGAAAGCCATTGTATTATTCTTGGTAAATAACATTTCTAAGCAGAATTTTTAACGCTTGTGACTTACAGCTTTAATACACCAAAAAAAGGAATTTAAATTAAAAAAAAAGCAAAAATTATTTTATTTTCACTCTTTATTCTGTAATGTTAAACTAATTTGGAAATGTATTTATTCATTTGTATTTATGAACATTTTTTATAGCCTTACCTTTTTCAAATGATCACAGATCTGTTTTTCTTTCAGATTAGATGAAGTTTGAAAGGACATTTGTAAGGGGTTTGTGTTCTTCTTTCTCTTGATGGGATATCTGAGATGGCCTAGATGACAGTATCAAAACCAGAATTTAATTATAGCTAAAGAATAGCCATATTTATGAATGGTACAGGAATGATTCTTTTTTTTTTCTTCAGAAAATACCTAACTGCCCAGTAGAAATAAATGCTGGAGGCTATTACCAAGGCAAACATTTTAAAGTTGTTAAGAAAATTTAGATAGATGCCAAAATCCACCATCCGTTTAATGGATAAGATAAACACAAACGAATTTTCATATGTAAGTCATATATTATCTAATGCCATTAGAAAAAGCCTGAGCAGTTCACAAACTATAGGGACGAGGCAACAAATGAAACGCAGTCTTCTCTAACCATATTTTATACAGTCTTGTATTTTGCCCTGAAACACTGTCTACTGCTTCTGTAAAAACCTCCTTCCAGGTGAGATACAGACCACCAGGAACTTACCAGGACAGTTACACATTTCATCTTGCTTCTATATTCCCTTGGAATTTCTCCTGTGAGAACACTTTTTTTGGAGTGGTAGTACTAATAATAGGGATTTAATTTCCTACTTAGTGGCATTAATTTTGTGCCAAGGCTGTACAATTTCAGGCTGGGTTTCCACATTGTAATTTTTCTTTGTTGTAACTGAATGAAGTTACCTGTGTTCTTCAGCATTAGTATTTTTGGATACTACCTAGTAATTTGTTTTTACTGTGCCTTACTGAGGACCAGTAGCGTGCTTTCTATGATTAAATTCAAGTGAACTGACCAGCAAGTGCAAATTGAAGAAACACCAGGGTAGTCCCTTTGTCTTCCTGCTGGTGCATGCTGTTGCCTCTTTCTGACACTGAGTGTGGTTCTCTTTGAAGTAATTTCTTATTGTGGACTCCCTTATGGGGTATAAGCCATTATTTTGTTATTTGTATTTTTATTATTTATTATTTTATATTTATTATTTTATTATTTATTATTTTATTATTTATTATTTCCTCACACACCCCGTCATGACACAGGGTTCCAACTGTGTTTGCAGAATCTGTTCAAACCCCTTCAATTAATCAACTCTTTAAGATGTCCTGAGTCACTCTTTTAGGTCCATTCAATGCTTATGTACTTTTCAGCCAGCGGGCAACTTGCTCAAGTAAAAAGATGGGACAGAAAAAGTGCTTCCACACAGGTAGCGAGAATGAAGGAATACTCTTCCTGGGATGTGGGTGACCTAGGATGAGCATCTTCTAAAACTGAAGTGAGGGAAATAATTTTAGAAGTGTGATGACTTTTGGAATCCAACTTAAGACCAGAATAGGAGTCGAAATGGGAGGAGAGGACAGAAAAACCATTCTGTGCTATTGTCTGTAGTAGTAAATGAAACATCTGTTACATGTTACATCTAGATCATAATTTGCCCTCTTTCTTTTGTTAGTGGTAGCAAGTTAGGGTAATAATAATGGAGAAAAGCAAGGCAGGGGATATCATCACTATCAATGCAGACTCATCTTTCCATTTTAAGTCACAGTACAAGTCAATCCAGAACAGAGACCTGGACCCAGGACTGCCAGTGCCTACTGGTCTGCTCTAGTCACTTTCTCCTTGAGCAATGGAGTGTCCCCATCCAGTGTACAAATACCAACAAGACACCAGAAGAGCGCATGCAGCTGGCATTTCTTCATGCCTTCCTGATTACCCTGGAGGATGAAGCAATAACATGTTTAAGGGCATGTGAGCCCTCTAACTGGGACTTCTGGGTTTCCCTGAACCCAAAAGGCTGTTGACAAAACAAATCTCTGCTAAAGGCATTCCCTAATTCAAACAGTCACAGATCTGGCTGAGACCCTTCTTTCTGAATGCTCACATTTTCCTCTTGCATGCAGAGCTGCTAAATAAGGGGTGGAAACAATGCAATTTTTAAGGAAAATGTAATACATGTAAAGATGTAAACACACATCTTTGTACTGTGTTCTTGAAATACCAGTGTTCAGTGGTATAGTTCAATCTACACAGAATAAAACACTCAGCATTCATAGTGGTTTACATTTTGAAGCAAGACTTTACCTTTTTTTTTGTTAAATGGAGATTTTTTTGATTGTCTCTTTCTTCTACTTTCCAAGACAGGATCTTCTTTTTTTTCATTGCATGTCTTTAAACCAATTCTGTTGAGTGAAATGATTTCCCAATATACTTCTAGGCATAAGGCCAAAATAAGATAATTCATAATTTCACTTTTCCTTAATTCAGGAATTACTCATTACATGCAGTTTTAATCTATCGTAAATCCCACAGGTCACAGCTGAAATCAGGGTCAAATTTTGTTAAACACAGTGCAGGTTTTAAAGGCAATCTCTGCTTGGAAGACCTTATCATTTTCGCAGATAATAATTAAAAGTTAACTTCTAGAGCTGGTCATCTAGCCTGGGCAGAGGTGACATAAGTTGCTGAGGTCCTGATGTTTTTGTGGCAGTAGATTGTCTATGCTCAGGCTTCATTTACAAGACAATTCTGTGTTTTAAAGGCTAGTCTGAGTCCTTATAGGTCTGACATGGCTTGCTCGCTGTTTTTATAACCCCATAGTTTTGTATATAAGGATGCTTCTGCAGTGGTTGTGCGGAAGATGTAAACACTTTTGACCTTTGGTTTGTGCCAAGGTCTCTCTGGAATAAACTGATATTGCTCCTGTGGCATGGTGAAGAACTGGAATATAGCAACATTTAACATTCTATAACACACCAAACTACATTTAACATTCAGATGTGTTTTATTTTCTGACAGACTTTGTGACACTTAAAATAGCTTTCACAGTGATAGTTTGCCTATTATTATTATTAATTACCATTTTATCTCTTCATTATTTCACAAAATTAACAGTGGCTCACTGCACCACTGCAGACAGTTTTACAACCCAAGGTGCTTGCTTGTCTGTTTCTTGCATTCTGTTAAATATTTCTTATTCCTTCAGACTGCACTACAAGGGCCATTTCACTGTCCCCTTTGGCTTCTGCATCTTGCTTCCAGCATGAACAGACAGGTAATAACCATTCAGCAGGGCCATTACCTCTTCTAAAGACTATTATCAAAATGGTCATTATACATAATGGAGATTATTACAGGCAGCTTGAGAGATTTTTTAGATACATCTCTACAGTAATAGGTGGCCCTTTTTAGCCTTACACATCGGTGGCAATAATACTAGGGCACAAAACACATGGCAAATGTTGCTTTTTATCAAAACTTTTTTAGCTTTTAATGTCTTTCCAGGATTGACTTCTGGATTAAAATTATATTTATACAACATTTGTGAATGCTACCTGTTGGTAAGTATATCAAACTATAAGTGCAGTAATGAAGAATTACAAGTTTAAAAGGTAGACAAAGTATATTTTCTTCCTAAAATCTGTGAAGGTATGAGTAAAAAAGAAATATTATAATACAGCAGCTTTCTAGGCAAGTATATACTTTACAAAACAGTTAGAACCCAGTTTTTAAAGAATCTCAACCTGTTCCCCTATGGAAAAAGAGACCATATGAAATCTTCACTTGTTCTTTTTACAGCAGCATTTGTTTTCTAATTTATGATATTTCTTTTTCAATTTAAGTTTGAAATGCAAAATCTTGGCTAATCCAAGGAATATCTCCAGGGCAGTTGAGCCTAAATCTTGAAGAGATGTGCCTTTTTACTCTACTTCAGCAACTTTCCCATTCCATCCACAGCACTTAAAAGAATATTGTTTACAGCCCTACTTCCACAGTAATCTGGCACACTGCAAAGAGAAATGCCAAACAAACTAAAGTGCGTTTACGTCTTGGGTTTGGCACAGCTGATTTTGAAGAAAAGATGTCCAGAGGAACGGGCTGGGTGGTGAGGGAGAGGAGGTGATGATCTTTTTTCCAGTTTATTCATGACTCTCACCCAGAGGAGACTGGCATTATTTATACACATGCTTTGAAATTCTCTATGCTAGGAGGCACAGCTCCAGTGTGCCAGATTTACTGGTAACTACGTCTCTCTTTGTTTCAATGCTACCCTGTGTTTGAATCACAGTTCAAAGCAACCCTCTTCTAATAAGAGCTTAGTGAATACGGGATTATTATGAGTATTTTCCTTGTCTTGATTATCCCTGCTACATGTTGATTATATACCTTTCTTCTTAAAGAACATTCTCTCTTTCTTTTGGGATATATGCTCTGCCTACTCTGCTTCTAATAACGGCACTTATCATTTGAAGGAAATCAGAAATGGCCTCCTTACCTAGCCTTTTATTTTCCTTCCTTGCTATATAGTTCATTCATCTCCTTTTTTCATTTTGTTGCAGCTAGACAGATATCTCCCAAACCCATTGTATTTCTCATCACACAGTTCTTGCTGAAGTGATGCATCCTTCTCTAAGTCTCACCATCTCTTTCTGACACAGCCCTGGCTAACAGGAGAGCTCTGACCTTTGAAATGTGTGTGAATGGGCAGCGCAGAAGGAACTTGGGCAATAACAACTGCAACCAAAAGGTGATCAGAAGAGAGATTCTGCCCTGAAATATATTTCCATGATCCTGCTCAATGGTAGAGGCATTTTTTCACCCTTTCAGAGCTCTTTGATCCCAATCGATTATCCTCCAGTAGCCTTTTACAGTCAGACAATTACTAGAATCTAAATGTGTGCATAGCTTGCAGAGGGGCAGAAACAAGGACACCTGACATAACTTTTACTTTTGTGGCTTGTGCAGTGCACGTGAATATGAACAGGACCATTCTGAGCAATGACAGCATATATGCCATCTCGTGGCTCACTTGTTACAGAAAGTCTCTTAAGCATTCCCATTGTCCGGTTTTCAACAGTTCTTCCTTTCCCTTCTCAGCTGTCTTGCAGACATCAAACTCATTACTATCATTGAGTATCCAGCCCTCATGGCCTCCAGAGTGCAGGTCTCCAGGAGCTTGAGTCTTTTTCTATATTAAAATCTCACCATTTGTGGCATCAAGCCATCTGTTACCCAGGACTTTTGATGTTAAGAAGTTACTGTGCTGAGTGGTAGCAATTGACCAAAAGGAGCTGTTTGGCTCAAAACACCACTGGAAATTGAAGTCTGAAGATAAATTTAATCAGAAAACATTTCCACTTTGGGACTGGTTGCTTTAAATCATCTGAATCTGTGATTCCCCAGACAAGATGATAAAATGTGCCAGGAATAATGTTTCAATCACATAACATTATTATTGGTTGTGAATTCATATTGCCCCCCCCCCCCTCCGTATATGTAGGTGTCAGATATGACAGATTTTGGACCTCATTCATAACTAGCGCTGAGGAACTCTCTCTGCAAGAGAGCAACAGCATAAAACTTATGTAAAATTCAACTGGGCTCTCTCTGAGAGCTGTTCCTTGTAGGTACAGGGAATTAAGTTGCTGTGGCAGCTTGGAAGTCTTATAGTCCCCCTGTCATGCAACACCTTTCATCATTAACAAGTACTTGGTCCAGGTCTGTGATTTCTGTCAAGTGAAAAAAATAATTGTCAACAATTAATAATACCTGCATTAATTTAGGTTAGCCGAGAGGGACTGCCACACTTAAAATCACAGCCAGAAAACAGTTGTATTACAGTTATAACCCTTCTTTGCCTCATTTGCAGCAGCAAAATGGGTGGGGGGAACAGGGGCAATAATAGGAGATTTCTTGATAACTTCAACATTAGCGAGATCTTTTTCCTGTTGCCAGAGCCTCTGAGGGGTTTAACTGCATGAAATCCAGGAATTGTCACTTCACTTAACCAGTGGCTTGTAGATTATTTGAAAGAGAGAAATGAAATGTACAGTGGGAGGGAAATGTAAATAGAAATACGATTCTTTTTTTTTTCAGATCTTACCTATTCAATCAATTTGCCAGTTTGGGTCTGCAGGAGAAAGCATTTAACTGGCTGGACAGTCAAGCCCCACTGCCCCTTACACAGTGGTTAAGTTAGGACCTGTAAATGCTTAGCAGTAAATGAATTAGTTTGCTAGTTTGCAGCATCCTTTGACTCTGATGGAAGAAAAAAAAGGGGGGTAGGGGGGAGAGAAAGAGAAAGCCTGCCAGCTATTTGTGAAGTAAATGTTCCCATTTCTTTTAAAATACAATAGCGAGTGTAATTTTGTCACATGCATCTGTTGCTATCACCTCTCACTTTGTGCTGAAGTGCTCACCAGAGCATTTACAGAAGTGATTCTTCCTCCCACCCCTGACATCTGCCACCGAAAATGCTGCATTATTCATCAGCGTGCTAATGGCAGGTGATGAGATCTTTTCACGCTACATCCCTCTCAGTAGGTGTTTATTACTCTGTTCACCAGCAGCCCTGCTATTACTGCCGGGCCAGAAGAACTCTACATACTCGCTTGACAGGTAATGGGAAACGTGCTCTGCTCACTTGGCTCACAAGTGCAGATGAAGGTTATTACTAGGGCAGCTGCAATATTGTGGGTGCAAAGACGACGGTCACTTTAAGTGAACAGCTTAATTCTGGAAATCCATACAAATCATGTCAGCACCATGATAATCCATCTTCTTTACCTTCTACTATTTCAGCAGTCATCACACCGTAATAATTTTCTCCTGGTTCACCTGTGGTCTCTATGAATAACAGAGTGGGGGGAAAAAAATAGAAAGAGAAGAAGATGAGTTTGGCTTAGTGTCTGATGATCACACTGGTGAGGAATTTATCTCTGTCTAGTAAGCAAGATGCTGTCTTGTATGTGTGTGTGTGTGTGTGCGTGCGCATGCGTGTGTATGCACACAAATGTTTGTGTCTTGAGGAGGGGAGAACCTTGCAACCAGCACAGAATGTGTGTGTTTAATTTTAAAAAACAGCTTGACAAGAAAGGTAAATCTCTACTGATTTATTTGAAGCCTTGTGACAAAAATTACGGAACATAAACATGCCAGAGCACAGGGGAAATTGAAGGAGGAGAAATTATTTTTACTCCAGAGAACTCAGTTCACTAACAAGCCTTCCCTGGTTGCCTTCCTTCTAGGTTTCTCACTTAGACACATTATGCCATCCTGAGCAATCCATAAAAAACCTCATCCCACACCAGGAATAGGCAGACTTTTTTATAATTTAAAGATGCAGCCTCAATTTGACATAAGGGGTAGAACTTCCTGAGCCTCATGTTTCCTTTTCTAAAACAAAAGGTGTGCTGGGTCTGCAAAAATCTCTTGAGTTGCGTGAAATGAATGACGTGATAAGGCACTGTGTTTTCCGGAATATATCCTCCCCAAATGAAAGCTAGGGAGATTTTGAGACAAGCAAAATGGGCTGCAGTCTTATATGTGCTACAACTGCTGAACTGCACTTGTTTCCCCATTAGTACAGCCTAAAATAATTAAACAAAACCTGAACTGTGAAAGAATAAAATTTGTCTTCTCATCAGATATTTGTCCTTAAACTCCTGTTTCTTATTTCCATGTAATAACTGCAGGGTCGTTTGTTATGCCTAGCAGAGGAAAAATGCCTTTTAGCAAAGGGAACTAAAGGCAAAGGAAAAAAAACAACTAGATATCTATTTTGTTTTCCATCCCTCTGATTCTGGCAAGCACATTTATTTTTATTTGTTGAGCTTCTGTATCAGTCCAACCTGTCAAACTTTTAGATGGGCACTATAGACTAACATATGCATTACTTGAAAATTAAGAAGTATCACAATCCAGAGATGGAAAGGAAAATAGATGCAGACAGCAAGACTTGTTAGAGCCCTTAATAGTTACCTACACAAGTAACTGGGATGCAGAGAGAATAGAGTAGTCTCGGGAGAGAGGAAATGTCCTTTGTAGGGGTTTGCTTGCTCCTGTGAGTGAGAGGTGCTTTGTGCTGGGGAGGGAAGGTGGTGACTGGCTGGGTGTGTTTGTGGAGTTACAGCTGCAAAGTGTTAATCCTTGTCTGGGGTTTAGGCAGGGAAAACAGAGACAATCCTGGAAATGCAAAGAATTTTCTGTGAAAATAATTAGTCTTCCTTATTTACTAAAATGTTGATTTCACTAAGGGATTGTTCCTCATTCCAGTGGCAGTAAAAACATAAGATGCAGCTTATTACTGGCTGTAATTTCTCTGTTCCAGTATATGAATTTATTCCAATATAGCTTTAGCTGAAGAGTGTAGTAAGATGGTGACAGACTGGGTAAGGAAGAGATATAATTCTCCCAGGATTTAATAGGATTTAATAGTTCATAACAAGATGACAACATGGATGTACTTGCTATAATTGGAAATGATTAATTTCTTTGATTTTTATATGATCAAAATGCCATCAAAAGAAATTTCTATGTGCAAGCAAAAGACAACATCTCATGGCTTTCTTGTCGCTAAACTTATGTCATTTATGGTGATGTCAGCATTGCCATTGAAATGTAATTTTGATAAAAATGTAAGTCCTTGCTTTGGGCCCAGCAGGTGTTCAAGAGGAATTACGTTTAGAAAATCACTCTGCTTACCTTTGATATTAATAAAAACACAGTAAAGATAAATGTGTGTGCTAGAAACATATCTAGATTGCATATGCTGAACTTGAGAAGGAAATAATGACCTTCTCCTCACCCTAACTTCCTCTTCAAAGTGGCAAAAAAAAAAAAAAAAAAAAATTGGACATGTGAAACCACTCTGGGACTTTTCTCTAGGCACATATAAATTTTTAAGTCTACCAACAAAGATAAGGAGTAGGACAGCAAAAGATAAAGAAAACTCTAAAATAATCGATATTAAAGTTATTGTGTTATTGACCAAAAAGAAAAAGTGACCTACAAAAAGTTATGAGAGTCCACATAAAGAAAAATGTGTTTCTAATTAATGTCAACTTCCACTCCATTTCTACAAGGAAGGGATTGCAGAATCTTGTATCCAATCTGCTGAAGATGACATCCAAGAGCACAGGGGAAAGTTCATCAAGAGTATTGTAAAATACACAGTGAAAATAGAAGGAGAAAGTTGAGAGAGTTTCTTTCATATACAGGTTTTAAACTTGCAGTAGTAGGGTTCAGCATATTAATTTGGACTCCTTTCAGAGAAAGGGAGCAGCCAACATGGTCCGGCAGCTGAACCATTCTTCTCACTCTCACTCAGTCATCAATGGTTAGGTGAAAAGAGCCTGTAACCTCTTCCTATTCATGGGAGTGGGAACATTCCCTTTCCAGTGATCTAACAGAAATTTTTAGGAAAATTATTCTCTAACTGCATGGTAAATATAACTTGCTAAAGAAATTTCTCATCAAACTTTTTAGGAAAAATCTTGTCTTTATTACGATGCACAAAGAATAAAAATCTCAGAATTTGGCATTTTTAGTAATGGAACATTTTGAGTTTTGATTTTTTTTTTTTTTCAAATTACATGTTTTGCATTTTAAACGAATGCTTCAAAGGTGGAACATAACATGCTGATGTTGTCAAACAATACCCTTATCCACCAAACCCATATATTTTTCACAATTTCATATGAAATTTTGAATTTTCTTGGGTTTGTTCTTTTTTTCAGAACCCCTCAAAAACCAAAAAGTACCAGAAATTTCCATGAAACTGGGAATTTCATTGCTGCTCATCTTGACTGTTAAGTTGTACTTGTGTGTGGCCAGTGGTATATAATCAGGAACAGTTTTTAGCCTGAAACAAACATTCCTTATTGCCTTGACATCTGGATGTTGCTAAGGTCCATGTTGACCATCATTGTAGACTACGGAAGCCACCAAAATATTCAGAATTGTTGTTGGGCTAACTATGGTTTGGGTGGCCATTTGAATATCTCAGAGCTGCTGTGACTTGTGATTTCATCTGTTCACTTTCTCCAGCTATGCTTGTTGCATGAAGGTGAATGCACAGGATAAACCTAAAACAATGGCGTTTTCCCAGCAATTCTTTATCCTTATATACATTTTTGTATAACAATGGATTATATAGAAAGTAAATTCTTTTAGAAACTGAAAGTGATTTTGGAGAGACTTAGTTGATAACAGAGTGATGACACGACTTCCAAGGACTCCGACAATGAAGGAAGAACTGCAAGTACAGAACAATGAAAAAAGAAAGCAACTCACACAGGAAAATCCCCATTCCTTGGGCAGCACAACTCATTTCATGACGGACAATTAAAGTCCAAGTTCTGAGGAGGAGGAGGACTAGTGTCTCTCTCACAAGCTCTAATACTACATTATTTCCTTTTAGCTTTACATATTGGATATCCAGTTTTTCACTATTTTATAGTGATTTATGGACTGTTGCATAGCCATGCTGGCAACTAACTGTTTTTTTTTTAAAAGCTGCTAATGATGTAAAGGGAAAATTGTATAAATGGGATGAACTATGTAGTTAATAAGCCGGGGACTTAGTTGTCAGGTATGAGCTACATGCCGAATTTTGAAAAAGGGGTCTTTTTGGATTTCAGTTGGTTGTGTTATTTTACATTCATAGCTTGTTTGATGGGAGTTATTAAAGTTTTTTTTTTTTTTTTTTCTGGAAAACAAACCCTTCTCCTCAAATTAACTCTGAAACTGGAATTTTTTGGGTTGAGAAAAATGACAGCAATGCTGATAACACTGCTCTGGAGGAAAAAGAGCAGCTTTCTCTGTGGCATTGATCTGTACGCAGGCTGTCATGTTCGCCTTGCCTTGATGTCCTCAGGAGGATGGAGGTACTCTCTTCCTTGGAATGGCAGTCAGACAAGTTGTCGAGAGATGACAGTCAATAACCATCCACCCTAGATTAAACAAAAGAAGTTGTTATGGACTATCTGTGAAAGGAAAACAATGTTTTCTCATGAGGTACTCTCCACCTTGCGTAGATGTGACTCAACATGTGGGCATTTAACTTATGTCCCTACTACCTCAGTTGTCTTAATAAATGACCTTGTTCCTTTCTTGGTCTGTTAACTCTGAAAGCTGGCTCTTCTGAAGTGTTTTCTGAGGAAACATACTGATAGTCTAAAGACCAGCACAGCTGAGTACTTCTGTACAGCTATACCTGTAGTTATATGGTTCTTATATTTTTTCACCCAGAGCCCTTAACTATATGTTTCTTTCTTCCTTTTCATGATATAACTGCTTATAGAATCATAGAATGGTTTGGGTTGGAAAGGACCTTAAAGATCCTCTAGTTCCAACCCCCCCCGCCATAGGCAGGGACACCTTCCACTAGGCGAGGTTGCTCAAAGCCCCA
Organism: Harpia harpyja; assembly: GCF_026419915.1. Classification (NCBI taxonomy): domain Eukaryota; kingdom Metazoa; phylum Chordata; class Aves; order Accipitriformes; family Accipitridae; genus Harpia; species Harpia harpyja. The sequence continues at coordinate 74,600,466 of NC_068969.1, read as the reverse complement.
TCCAACCTGACCTTGAACACTTCCAGGGATGGGGCATCCACAGTCTCTCTGGGCAACCTGCCTCACCACCCTCATAGTGAAGGGTTTCTTCCTGATATTCTAATCTATTCCTACATTCTAATCTAAACCTACCCTCTTTCAGTTTAAAGGTATTACCCCTTGTCCTATCACTACATGCCCTTGTAAGAAGTCCCTCTCCAGCTTTCTTGTAGGTCCCCTTAAGGTACTGGAGGGCTGCTATAAGGTCTCTCCGGAGCCTTCTCCGGGCTGAACAACCCCAACTGTCTCAGCCTGTCCTCAGAGGAGAGGTTCTTCAGCCAAACTTGTTACATATGTACAGGGACAAGCTACTATTTCATTAATTTTCTTTACAATGATAGTAGTACAATATGTATCAGTTAATCCTGAAGCCTAAGCTTGGTTTGGACCTGTGACTATTTCTGTATACATGTAGCTTTATCTGTATCATAACAAGCTCCACTAAATGGGTGGAGGCTGTCACAGTTCATAAGATTAAGCACAGGTATCGCTCTTTAATGGGGCAGGGTCTTTCTGTTTCTCAGTCTGATTCCTCCAAAGGGAAGGCTTTAAGTCCTGGGTGAAGTGTGGAACACAAACAATCCTGTAGACTTTGGCCTGCAACTAAAAGCATATTCTTCTGATTTCTTCCTGGACCATAAAACATTTCCTCATCTTATCTGATGACAGCTGTCTTATATCTAGTACTTCAAAAAAAAAGAACAGTGAAAAAGGAAGTATTTTCTTAAATTCCTCTTTTTGTCCTTATTTCTTCTTCTTTTTTTTTTCTTTTTTTTTTTTTTTATTATTCCTAAACTTTTTTCTGTGATGAGTAAAAGCTCTGGAGAAGCAGGCTCAAAGTGGCTGTCAAGCAGGTTTTTTTCCCCAAGTAAAAGGTGCTGACAGACAAAAGAACTATGTCATGAAAAATTTATAACCAAATTTCCCACAACAGAAAAGGGGCAAAACCACCTCACATATTAAATGCCAAATCTTCACGCATATCTGCTCCAGTGCTGATTCAATGGCAAAATAACTTTCAAAATGTTTTATGGTCCAAAGCAGCTATAAAGTAGCTACACTTGTCATTTTAGTAGACTAAAATCAGAATTATACTAATATTCAGTGAGGTGACAGCAATATATTATCTTGTCAAGCAGGAGATCTGAGTTTGCAGGAATACATTGTAGGTTAGAGAGAGGAGCAGTATGAAGGATGCATTTAATTACATAAATAATAATAACAGTAATGATAAACTATAAAACTAGTTTTACACAGTAGAATATATATAATAATATGTGGATATACATATTTATATTCATATAAGAATATATATAAGCTTTCTGGCAAATACCAATGCATATTCTAAGCTAATGTCTCCTCTTTTATATACTTGATATCTCTTATTTGTATAAATGTATTTTTCAGATTAAAATAAACTGTAAAATACTTTTCAAATTAAAATAAGCTATAAACTGATGGGCTCAGCATTGGACCCAGCATAGAAGGATAAGACTTTGGATGTGCTCATTGATCTTAGGTTGAGCATGAGTCATTAATGTGATGTGTCAGTAAAAATGAGCTAATCTGATTTAGGATATATCAAGCAAGATATTTTCAGTAAAAGTAAAAGTAGCATTAATGCTGTTGTACAAGGTAGTGGTGACATCAGTCACCATGTCTAATTCTGATTATTCAGAAAGGTGTACTCAAATTGGAATGGGTGCAGAAGAGGGCAACTAAGAAGTTCAGGAAAGAGGAGACATCTCATGTCAGAGCACCATAGAGAAGTTTAGGTTGGTAGACCAAGAAAAAAATGATTGCTGTGTTTAGAATCATTATTGCATTACCACTCTGAGAAAATCTTTTTAATGGAGATTACTGCACACAAGGACGTAAGGAATGCAGCAAATAAAGGGCTGCAAATTTGCATGTTTCCCACCATGAGAAATCTGAGATTTTAGAATAGCTTCGGCATGAGGGAACACACAAAATCTTTGGGGAAAATGACAAATCCTTTAGCTTGTCTTGGTAGAGCTCAGTAAATATATGGAGGGACTTTATGGTGGTACTTCTTATGGGATGTATCAAGCTTTCTCCAGATCAAAGTTCTTGTGGGTGATTTAAAAAAAGGACATAAGAGAAGTCAGGTATTTTAACTGTCACTGCATTATACCCAAATGGTTGGTGTTTCTAGTTGCAACATCTTCCTAAATTTTGATGACTGACTAAAGCTTTCAGTATGTACAAAAAATTAAGGTTCACAGCAACAACAATCAAAAAAGATTTCTAAGATAAGCATGTGCATAAGTATTTTTTCAAACAATAACAAGTTATAACGCTGGGCAGGTGCTTGTGTTGATGTCTCTTGCTAAGTCACAGCCTAAAGAAACTAGACTTACATAAACAACAAAATAACTATTTGAAAGTCTTGATTCTATAAGCATTTGTAAAAATTCTTTCAGTAAACTTGGAGGTGGACTTGTACAGGCACTGGATTTTTTTTTTTCTTGTGATTTAATTACTGCAAATTCCAATTACATTAATATTTTTGAATTACCTTCAAAAAAGAACAGTTTTAAAGAAAAATGTTCAGTTTTAGTCTTTACTTTAAAAGATTTATTCAGCTTATAATAACAAAAATTAAAATCAGTAATGAAAGTCTTTTTGCAATAAAAATTCAAACTGTCAGCTCTAACATAGAACAAAATGCCACCACTCAGTCTAATAATTATTTTTTCTCTATTTTTTAAAGAAACTTTTCAAGATTGATGTATTGTTGCAGAAGACTTTATATGATAAGAAAGAACATTTTCTAGCAGGAAAATATTCCCCTGATAAAATTTCCTCCAGCTTTAAAAGTGCTTTACCTGACTAAGGAAGAGCAACACTGAAATGGTTACATATAAAATTCTGTCAACTGTGCTGACTACACCTCTGCCCCCCCCCCCAAAAGCAGAATAAAATATCTGATCCTAATCTCTTCCAGATATTTAAACCTCAGATCTTATTTATAATAAGTCGTAGGTAACGAGAGGGAAGGATGGTCTTAAGTTTAGATTATCCTTTCAACAGGACTATTAAGCACTAATTGCTGCATGTGATATTAGGTTTTAGGCAAGAAGCAGCAATCTTATTGAAGATTTCTAGCCCTTTATGTAACATGACAAGGGAATATTAAAACTTTCTAAAACTGCTTGGTTCCTTCTTGCCTCCATTTAATTGTATGTAACTTCTGCAAATTATCCCAAAGGAAGACACATACATTTTCTGTTTCCTGTCTTTAGGTTATAAAGCTAGTTTTGTTTTTCCTTAAGATGTAGTAGTATGCAAAATACATTTAATGTTTGATAGAATATGGTAGTCATTCCCTCTCAAACAGAAAATAAATTCCAAGAGACAATCCTCTCATAAAGTAAAAAACAAAATAAAGCAGGGAACGAATGGCTGCATTTTTATTTGTACATATGAACCTGCTCACTTACACATCCATAATGTATTCCCAGATGCCCTGTCTATTCATTAGCTCACTGGTTTCTTGTAGCTGTCGTAACAGCTGGGTTTCTTCAGGACATACTGAATTTTGAAGGGACCACTGGCTTTGCTGATCGGCTAACAAGGGCATTTCATGAGAAGAGGAGGATGGACAAAAGCATAGTTAGGCTTACAGAAGAACAACATCAACGTATTAAGGCTGACAATTCTGTGGAAAAGGCACAAAAAATATGTTTATTTAATAGAAAAATTACTATACTGTTCACATAGACAGTTGTGCTGTTTTGAAAGAAAACATTTTTGAACTTGCAAGTTTGTAGATTGAAAGTTGGTTAGAGTTTCCTTGGGGGGAAAAAAGGCTTTTGCTCTACTGCTGGACAACATTCTGCATTCAAGTAAGGTGGAAAATAGGTTAAGGTGTCTTTATATGCAAACATCTCCTATTGATTTAAAAATCCAGCCTGGCAAAATACGGAGTAGATATTTAAAATGTGCATAGTGCATGAAATTACCTCACATTATGGGTAATGCATGCCTTGTAGCAATTATGTCACTTATGCTTACACTAATTAAGTGTTGATGTGTGAGCACTAAGTTGCAATGATGATGTTAACTAATGTACATAAATATTCCCTTTAAACTGTAATTGCACTTTGCCATAACTTAAAAGAAGATATGCTCATCGGGAAATATACAGTTCTGTTTGTTACCTTAAGGAACACATTGCAAACTTCAGACTGTCAGTAAATACAATGCTTGAGTTCTATATTTTAATGTAAAGGGGAAAAAAATCCTTTTGTCATGGAGTTTACAATATACAATCCTGTAAGAAAAATTTACATATTACCCATTTAAAAGGACAGCAGCAATGTGCAAGGTAAAACAGTTCACCCTCACAAGGGTTGAATAACCCAAACCTGAAGGATGCAATGTGACTTAATCCACAATTTATCTGCACTAGACATTAACTGCACTGCATTTCTGTCAAAAGAACAGAGCTGATCTTGGGAAAGTTTGTAGTGTTCAACCCATTTGGTGAATGCAAGATTTATGATGGCCTAAAGTTAATGTCTTTTCACTTTTAACACTAGAAATCCAGTCTGTGCTCTAAAACTGTGGTGGAGGAATATTCAGAAGCATGTGTTGTCCAGAATTCTCTTTTTAACAAGTCCAGCTGCAATGCCATGAAACTACAGAGTTTCCTCAAGGAGGGCAGCAGAAGGGAAGCTGCTGATCTCCTCTCTCTGGTGACCAGCGATAGGACATGAGGAAATGGAATGAAGCTGCATCAGGGGAGGTTCAGACTGGACATTAGGAAAAGGTTCTTCACTGAGAGCGTGGTCGGTCACTGGAACAGGCTCCCCAGGGAACTGGTCATGGCACCAAGCCTGTCAGAGTTCAAGGAGCATCTGGACAACAGTCTTGGTCATATGGTTTAGTTTTAGGTAGTCCTACAAGGAGCAGGGAGTTGGAATTCATGATCCTTATGATCCCTTCCAACTTGAGATATTCTATGATTCTATGTTTCTATGATTCTATGATTAGGAAGACAGATTTCCTAAGACTAGAACTAGGTGTTTTCCTGCAGTTGTGATTTGTAGCCAACACCAAAATTCTGATGTAACCTCATAGATTTTGACTGAAGTTACAACTATATGGTTTTATAAATTCAAGATGGACTTTCTGGAGAAAAAAGAGAGAAAAAGAGTGAGCACACAACTTTTTCAGTCTAAAAATGGCTGTTTACCTCAATGCAGCTTCATTGCAACCTTCAAAAGACTTTTTTATTCCAGTGCAGAGAGGAAGAAAAAAATTAGAAACTTTGAAAGTTGTCATCAAATAGAATTGTTGTTCTCTAGCCAGCTCTAATAGTAGCTAAGAACAGCACCAACAGTATTGCCTTCCCTCCAAAACCAGAGAATATGAAATAGAATCTCAGTCTTAAAAGAGGCTGACATTACTGATGCAGTTTAGAATGCATTTTATACATAAAAACCTTCAACAGGTGCATGATCAAATGTATTAGTTCAGTTAAGTGTATCCATAAGGCAGATTTGTTGACAGGGGACAATACATGGACTCCTTGAGCCTGCAAAGTTGTTATGTACACAGCAGATAAAACATTGAAGTCAAGAGACAAGCCAGTGCAAGTCTTAAATCCATCAGGGATATCGTGTCCCCAGTGGCTTGTGGGAATATGTTTCAAAGCTCATAGTAGATGCATAACAACTAAAAGCCTGTTCTCCCAGGAATTTAAACCTAATGCAAGAGATGTTTGGAGGACCAGAAAGAACAAAAAATCTGTTTTACCAAGAGAAGCAATGCTACCATACATACAGTACATAAATTACTTGAAAGTATTATCATAATTCACAATAAGAAAACCTCAAAGGCTTTAAAGATTCAGAGAAGCAGACAGAACTTAAGTTACTCCTTCTGTTTCATTCTACATTAGCCAGGTCTCTGTTCTGGTCTAGAAAGTGAGCCTTTAAACTTGCTGAGTTTTTCAGGCCTGGGTAACTTGGGTATCACCTCTAATATTGTCGACAAAATTTAACACTGGAAATATTTTAAAAACAACCAAAAAACCTAAAAAATTCATCCAATCTTTACCAAGAAATCAACAAAGACTTTCTGCAGTCTGAGTTTTGATGAATTATCACATTCAGTCCTGGTTTATCCAACCTGCTTCACCCATCTCTAACAGCAGATTTTTCCATGATATTTCCAGGTATTCCAATAGATTGCAAATATTTGCAAGAACTTGAAAATGGATTAAGAGAAAATCTCTTTTCTAGTGGAAAGAGAGCAGCCAACATGGGACAGAATGAATCTGGGAATCCACAGGGAAGAAACTTCATGATGGAACATACCACGGCTCCAAACAAATGAGCACCCTGACCTGCAACTCAGTGCAATACTGTCTGTGAAGAGCATGAGCATAGCACTGAATTGCCAGGCTTCACTCCCTGATGGCTGAAAAATCCTTTTATGTTATCTCAGTCTGGTCTAGTAATCATGTTGTTTTACTGCTGGGGTGGAATTTGTCTTGACTTTTACTCCTGAACATGCTCAGAAGATGGGGAGAAGGCAGCTGGAGCCTCGAAATGTTTTTCTTCCAAAGCATCCATGCACTACCAGTCAGAATTTAGACCTAGATGTCAACTGCATAAAAAGGAGAGTAGCAAAATACCAGGAACAAAATGTAAAATGTCCACTCATGTTGAGGAGTGGTCTGCATCACCTTTGGATCAGTGCAGAAATAAACATTTATTTTCAGAGGTCTAACTGCTCTGCAGAGAAGGGGCAGGCCATAGTGCTCTTCTTCATGGAGTAATTTACTCATGTATTCACAGAACAACTTACTCTCTGGCTTCTTTGGCTAGAAAAGAGAGTGAATAGAGCCATGGCTAAACCTACCCTTTCCTTCCCTTCTGCTTCATTGTCCCACATTAAGCCTGGCATCCAAGCTGGAAAACAGGCTTGTATGGGAAAAAGCTGTCAAATAAGGGCTATCATGATTTAGCTCAAATTTAGTCATCTCCCTATAAAAGCAAATTCCTTTCAAAATAATCATGCAGACAACTTCATTTTAAAGATAGGGACACTGAGAACGGGTCAATTAATGCAAAAGCAAAAGCTGATCTAAGCTAGTTGTCTAAGTTAGAGCTAATGCTTTCCAAGCCTGCCAGGCATGAATGTTTGATATATTTCTGTAGTATCATGTAGCTGGTTTCCACTGTAATCCAATGTGAGTGCTAGAATGTCTGCTGCTGTTAGTGGTGTATCATGTATAACAGCGAATGCCACAAAAAGATGAGTCAACTCATGAAGCTGTCCTAGCTGCTACCAAATGCATGAGGTATAAATTGCAAAATGCCAACCACTTTCTCAGACCTTGCCTAATAGTCTTGTTGGGCATGATGACATTTCTCTTCAGACTCTGTAACTTCAGGTAACCTGCATGGTTGGATTAGGAGTATCCCTATGAGTGCTGTGCGGGCCTACCATTGACTTTTTTGTCCTGAGGTGACTTGAAGCCATTTGTTAGGCTGCTTCCCAAATCTTTTGGGGTCACACTTCAGCCAACCAAGCCCCAGAGCAGCCCTAGAGTAAGGGAAGCCTCAGGCTCTTTCGGACCCCTCCGGTGTCCTGGCTCTCTGCTCCAGCTGCTTTGCCCACATCATCCCCTCTGGGCTGTCTGTGAGGAGGGAGAAGGTCTTTAATATCATCTGTTCCTACTGAGCTCTGCTGGCTTTCTCACATTTTCCTCCTGATGTGAGACAATTCATCCTAAAGGAGGGATACTGAGGCCATAGCTGTTAACAAGGCAATGGGGAACCTCAAGTGCCTCCTGGGTTTCAGAAGCTGACAGCTTACTGCCAGACAGAGTACTGGTGTTATACACAGGGTATATATTTTGCACACATATAAGAATACTTATATTGTATACAAACCTTTGTTATATGTTTCATAAACCAGATATTTGGATTCTGCTGTGCTTACCAGGCTCCTTCATGTTATGTATGCTGTGCAAAGAGCAAGAAACACAAATGTGCCTTTTCCTTCTTATTTTGAAGTTTGACTGCTTCTCTTTCACATTGGTTTGGGCCAATAAAAAAAAATCAAGTTAGTTTTTAATTCAGATATTTTTTCCCTTTACTTCCTTATCTCTTCCAAAGACTTAAGTGAGTGTTTAGATATGAAGTAATGGAAGAAGTAAAGGTCTGTCATGTTGGGATAAGGTATTAAGTAAGTCTCTGCAAACTCAGCAAGATCCAAGGTCACAAGACATTGCCTCTAAACAGGCACTGGTCATCAATAAAGAATTTAGTAGCAGCTGGTAAAAGACATCTGAGATGGTATATGGTGATTTTGAATGACAAAGAGTTATCTTTGAAAATTTCTAACCATTTAAAGTTTCAGAAATTAGAAAACATGAAATATTCAAGTGCCATAAAGCAGTGGGCAAAGCATCCTTCACTGATTCCAGAGAAAAGCAATGGGAAGGATCTTTGTGATTACAAGAAAAGATGGCTTTTCTGATATAACTACATGTGGGCCACTCAGGTATGTATCGATTAGATGTCTTTTCTGCTCTTTCAGTAAGAATTCAATTACAGCCTGAAAAAAAAGTATTAGAAAATCCAGCCCCAAAGAAATTTTTGGGGTGGGGAGGAGAAAGAAAAATTATATACTTACTTAGACCAGGAGTTTTTCCTTATTCATATTGGCAGTTCTCACAATTCTGTAACCTGTGCGTTATTTTTTTTTCTGTTTCCTTGAGAGTTTTTATTTTGTTTATTTTGTTGTATATTTTAGTTTCATTTTGGAGAAGGCATTCTTTTTATCTTTTCTTCCTTCTAGTTCTCAAGGTGAGACATAGTAAACTAACCAGCACCTTTGCGGCCTCTCTGTTGGTGTTGGGCTTCTTCAGCAAAGGATTGAATAGTCTGGCCAGATCATATTGTGATTCCTGTTTTCTATTCTGTATGTGACACCTCTGCTTTCTCTTCTAAGAAAGTGTGTAATAACACTCTCTTTTCAGCTTGTCATGTTGGATTACAACAGGGTGACAATGACAATACTCCTTCACGCAAATGCTAAAGCCTCTCAATCTACTTTGTTTCCTATCACTCTCTTCCTCACTTCTCCATCTCTTTCTTTGTTCAGGAAGGGAGTGCATGAGTTTTGAGGGGTCATAAAGGCAGATCCAGTAAAGCCAATGAAGGGGGTGAGCCATATTTCCTTAACTGTTATCACCAGCAAAAATATGACATCTGAAAAAACTTGCCATAGATTCCCAGAGTGTTGGTAATCTAGTAGCCTGAAAAATTACCGTCTTGGGCAGAAAATCAGGTTACTCAGTGTCTGAAATGAAAATGAAATTGTATTTTACTTGGCCATTAAAAGCAACTTCAGATCACTTTTTAGTGAGTGAGCAGAATTTTAAACACTTAACACCAAAACCTAAGAGATCAGGAGGTATTTGGGTAAAATACAAAGGACTCATGTCTCAAAGGTACACCAGGAGAATTTGAGATTAACCTTCTGCCCATTGGCTGTGGCATCAGGATATAGTTCCTGACTTCACTGAAAGCAAAGCTCACCTTTAATTTACAAGGCATCACAAATCTACTACGCTTTCATGCAGTGATGAAGAACTATTTGTGAAATACTTGGTTGCCTCTTCACCTAGTTGGTCACTGGACACAGTTGCTCTGGTGCTGCTTAACACTCTGTGGAAAGAGTCTGGGTCAAAGAAAGGGTATGGCACCAGGGGTAAGTACAGTGTCACATCCTTTTGTCATCTCCTTCCTTAAAGGACTGGGGGCAGTGAAAGCACAATAGTTACTGTTTGATGTTACCAATGTTTCTGTGCCTTTCTTGTGTTTCTCTTAATTAGAAATACAAAATAAAATGATGAATTCTTTGCTGTATTTCTGAAGAGGCTATACCTATGCTTTTTCTTTTGTTGTAGTCTTTGCTGTCTTTTTCCCCTGAAGGTATTTATTTTAATATTCTGCTTTGTGGCTTTTACCATTCATTCTTTTTGACATAAAACTATGCTTAGCTGACACGAATGAGCTTATAAACTTTGTTCATACTGTCACATTTTCCTGCTCTCATCAGAGAAAAGTGAGTAATCTCCGGTGAATAATTTGTTAAATTTAGCCTCTTTTTCCTCTCAAACTACATGATTTCCTCAAATGCATCTATTATTAAACAGTGTGGCGCAAACACTCTGGGCTTTATTCCATTTATTGAATATGAATATTCAAAATCTGAGCTATTTAGTTTGGTAGGAAGAGGTCAGGAAAAGGACAACATAGTATTTCTCATTATTATTTTTCAAAAGCATCTTAGTGAGTTAAAATCTCAAGTTGTCGCTGTGGTTGTTATGGGGAAGACCAAAATCAAATTTCTTTTCTAGCAATCATTATTTATCTGCTATTAATGTTTGTCGTGGTTTAAGCCCAGCTGGTAACAAAGCACCACAAATCTGCTCGCTCTCTTCCCCCCTGCCCATGGTGGGATGAGGAGAAAGTATAAAGAAAAGCTCGTGGGTTGAGACAAGGACAGGGAGGGATCACTCACCACTTATGGTCACGGCCAAAAGACAGGCTCAACTTGGGGAATAAACAAAATCAAACTACCAATCAAATCAAAACAAGGATAATGAGAAGTAAAACCAAACCTTACAACACCTACACCTTCCCCCCACCCCTCCCTCCTTCCTGGGCTCAACTCCACTCCTGGTTCTCTCTCCCTCCTCCCCTGCAGCAGAGCAGGGGGATGGGGAATGGGGGTTGGGGTCAGTTCATCACACGTTGTCTCTGCTGCTCCTTCCTCCTTAGGGGCAGGACTCCTCACACTCTTCTGCTCTGGCATGGGGTACCTCCCATGGGAGACAGTCCTTCACAAACTTCTCCAGAGTGACTCCTTCCCATGGTCTGCAGTCCTTCATGAACTTCCCTGGCACAGGTCTGTGGGCTGCAGATCTTCAGTCACAGACTGCTCCACATGGGCTTTCCCATGGAGTCTTGTCCAACTTTGGGGGCATCCCCCTGCTCCGGCGTGGGCTCCTTCCTGGGCTGCAGGTGGGCACCTGCTCCCCCGCTCCCCTCCATGGGCTGGGGGGGGACAGCCTGCTGTCTCACCACGGGCTGCAGGGGCATCCCCTCCTCCGGTGCTCCTCCTCCCCTCCTTCCTCACTGACCTCGGTGTCTGCAGGGGTGTTCCTCTCACATTCCAATGCCCCTACTCACTGCAGGTTCCCCTTCTTAAATCTGTTCTCCCAGAGGCGCTACCACCATCACTGATGGGCTCGGTCTGGGCCAGAGGTGCGTCCAACTTGGAGCCAGGGAAGCTTCTAGCAGCTTCCCACAGGAGCCACCCCTGCATCCTCTCCCCTGCTACGAAAACCCCACCACACAAACCCAAAACAACATTCCTGAAAAATTGCTTTGATGGCTTTTTTCCACAAATGTCCTGAACTTAGCACTGCTTGCCGTGGCTGTGTTATTTGACCAAAACCCATTCAAATCTTTTTGAGTTTCATATTTGAACATTTTTAGTTTGTGTGGAAGACTGATTTCTGTGACATGATATATGGAGATTCAGGATATTCTTATTCCAACACTCAAACCAAAGCACCATAATGATGATTATTTTATTGCGATGTTGTAAAACTTTATAAAAAGCAAACGCAAACTGAGAAAGCAGCTTGGTACAGTAGGGAGATTCACATTTTTTAGAAAATGCTATTTATTCAGAAAGAAGACTGCTGACATTTCTAGTTATGTTTGTTTCTTTATCTGTCTCAAGCAATGACTACATGGAAAACCAAGACTTGAAGAAACCTTTTCCCCAGCTGCTCAACTTGCTGAATTTGAAGGCACTGAGATCTAGGGTTTACAGGACCTATTTGAAGAAATACAATGGTTGTCTCAGTTGCTGTATTTAGTGAGTAAAATGAATGCTGTGTTGGCAGAACTGCTGGGTTTATTCTGTACCAAAAAATTGGAAACCATGTTCCTGCACTTTTCATGCCTTGGACTGCTATAAGGTGTTCTAAAAGTAACAACACTGAAAATTCTTCCCAGCTTTCTCCCCTGCCACTTGGGTGCAGGAACACTCCCAAGTTCATAGACATACTTTATTATGAAGGAGATCAAATAATAACTTTAGTTTTGCTTTTCAATGTGTTTAACATGGTAGGAAAAGAAAAATAACCCCAACAATCAACCAACCAAGCAACCACCCACCCACCCACCCAAAAATTCCAATATCACCTGAAGTTCTAAACCATCTGCAAAAGAGCTGAAGATGAAATCTGATTTGAAATTTTGAAGTTAAGTTGAATATTTTAAAGTAAATCAATCCATTAAATTCAGTACTTCGGACATTTCCTTGTTGAGCAAAGCCTGTGGTTCCAACTTGGTACAAAACCAAATGTTATGAACTTTAGTTAGTTCTTTATTTATTGGGAAATGCCAACTCCCTGGAAATGTATCAAGCAATTAAAAATAAAATTTTAACAAATAATTCATTTGAAATGTCCTCTAGATCTGGAGTCCTAATTCTGTGTGGTAAGCTGCTTTTGGTAGCCAAGGTTATTCAAAGCTATTTTTGATATCTTAGGACTACCTTGCATCATCTTTTTGAATTTCTCTTTTTCAGACACAAGCAACCAGAACTGAAAAACGATAAGTCCTCACTAGGATTTTGTATGATGTTAGTACTTTCTATCTCTACTGGAAGTATGCAGACTAATACAGGTAGGACAACATTTGCCTTCTTTCTTGGTCAGATGATATTGACAGTACAGCATGAGTTTGTGCTAAATTCATAAATCCAGATATTCCCACTCTTTCCTTATTGAATATTCCAAGTAGAAATTATTGCTACTAATCACCTTGCACTTCTGCTACTAAATTTTGTCCAGACCTTGCATGTAATGCTATGTAGGGATGTGCTGGAGGGAACATCTAGAAAGTATGTCCCAGGCTGGAGTGCCCTGTCTGTGCCAAGTGTAGAGGCCTTGAAGAAAGGGGAAGAGGGTCTATTTGTGAAAGTCTGTTGACTGGAGATGTTCAGGGTTTGAAGCTGCACCATTCCTGCTACTTGGGGAGAAGGAGAGTGGGCCTAGCTCCAGTCCCTCCACTCAGGCCACAGGTCCTGGGAAGAAATACCCTGGATTTCTCTGTGATGTGGGTGGATACTTGGTGTCAGTGATGGCCAGCTCTACAAAGGAGATGTTAGTCATCCTGCCTGTGCTGGGGAATTTGTGGGGAGCCCCTATGGTTTTGTGGACACCAGCTCCCAGGGCAGGGTGTCCCAGCTACCCAGCCTGGGATGGGGAATGTGCTGCTCTGTGTTCAGCAGCTCTCTTGGTGCTGTTGGCACTGGGATGGCAAATAAGAACTTTTACTGTCAGCAAAGAGAGGGAGGGGAAAGGAATCACACTGATGCTTGGACAACCAGGTAGCTGCTGCATGTCCAGAATGTAACTCCACAGAGGAGGGCAAGTTGTGGGGCCTTTTTAATTTTCTGTGTGGATCTGCAAGGGACCTTTTAAAACATACCTTGTCTCAGCACCATTCCTTTCTGGCAGCACAGATTGCTGTCACCTATTCCCCTTCCACTTGAAGACCTGATAATAATTTCAAATCTAGCCTGCTTAGAAAATGAGTTAAAAATAGTTCCTGCCACTACATTTGTTCTCAGGTCCTCCAAGTGTTTTTAATCTTTTTTCTTCTTATTTTAAACTGTGCTGTTCTGTTTCCTGCAGCTGCTTAAGTGACCTATACAAAAAGCAGGTGAAGCTAGTTAAAATAAGGAAAACCATAAAACTAGCCAAGGAAGGAAGTACTTTCAAGTGAACAAAGTAAAGAAAATGGAAGCATAATTTTGTCTAGCCTCTTTTGATTCTAGGTGCTTTTGGCATTATTTGTAACAGTAGGAGTTGAAAAGCACATAGACAGAGTATGATCTTTAAGCTGATGGTGTCTTGAAGGGTCTTGAACCCTTTAAAGGGTCTTGAATCTGACCAGGTACAAGATGCAGGCAAAGAATAGCAAAAGAGAGCAGAAAAACTTAAAGAAAATTTAGAAAATAGGACAAGTCTCTGGAGGCCAGAGAAATAACTAATGCAACACCCTAATTACTTTTGAAAAGCATCTAAAAGAATTGCAGGAAATTAGAACAGTCAGTTTGACATCAGTTGTTTAAGTCTCAGAAGTATTTTTAAAGGATCAGAAGTGGATACATTCAAAAAGCACAGCTCAAGAATAGACCATCAGTGTGGGATAAGGATGGGGTTATGAGGTTTAAGTGATTTGTGTATGTGAATACACATTTATATGTTTTAAAGATACTACCATGTGAAACAGTGGGAGTGCAATAAACAATATGAAACAATGCAAGTATCTGACAATATCTCCCTTTGATTTAAGAACTAAGGCATGAAGTCCTCAGAATAGAGGAAAATATGGCAGGTACAACTGATGGCTGACTAAATTAAGCAGAGGAATAGATGTCCTATCTTTGGCCCTTGTTGGAGTAGCACCATTTCACAGATACCAGTCATCAGCACCAGAAAGCTCTGGCAAGCATTCCATATTGCTTCAGAAGCTCCTGGTGATCTTGTGTGATGGATTTGTCCCTGTGTGTCAGAGGTGTTAAACACAGAGTATCAGAAAAATGGTGCCTCTTGTTTCAAAGGACTGTGAAAAATATTCTGCTAGAGAAAAAGCCATTCATCTAAGACATTTTTCTGACATCAAAACCATTCAGTTTAATGTGTGGGCTATGCGTACAGTTGGTGGGGCATGGAGAGGAGAATTGATGGAACTCAAAGTGGTAGAGAAGCAAGTGCAGAGGGAAAAGATGGATCTGAATGTGTGAATGATGTAATTATTTGGTATTTGCATAAAAAGAACATGTTGCCTTACAGAATTTTTGGAAGCCATGCCCAGTTCTTAATAGGCATGGCTGAGGGCAGGGAAGAAGGTCATGATCAGAGGAATCATTTCAGTGAAGTGTAAGACCCCCTCTAGGGATTGCAGTGAGACACGTATGTCTGGTACAAAACTCGTGTATTCTGATAGCAATGAAGAGAAGGTTTGTCTGCATTCAGATGCTACTGAGTTAGAAGCCATAGGACTCTGTAGGAAGATGAGAGGGTAATTCTGTCACATACATAGATGGTAAGCTTTTCAGGTAACATGCTAGTCACAAAACTGGGATGAAGGTCTGCGTTTTAAACATCCCAAATCTTCACTATGTAGATAGAAAACACATAAAAATTCAGATTTCAGTTCAGATTTTTAAACTCAACCAAGAGGCAAGCTTTCTCTAAGAGCTGGGAAGCACCCAGAACCCTAGTGATGACAGATGCCATACACCAGTAAACATAAGTTGTGTTGATGTTATCCTTCTGCACCATTTGTCATCTGAATGATTAGATCATGCTGTTTTGTCATGCTGCACATTAAGTGTTAAATGTAATCTGAGTTATATTTGCAGCCACTACTTTAAAGTATTTAATGACCTGGCCTGGACATATTCATAAAAAAAGGGGCAGAAGGTACATGTAGGCAAAACATGGCATTCTCTGTGATACAACAGTGCTGCATGAGAATTTGAAGCAAGCGCTTGATGCAGTGTAACAGCTTTGTGTAGCCGCCTCTCTCTCTCTCTCTCTTTCCCTGAAAAAGCCATTGAAAAGAATATTTTTGACTCTGTTGGCTTCAGCTGACGGAGTTGCTATTTGGCTTCCTCTGTCAAAGAAGATGGTATTAGGTCGTGCCTTTTTTGTACGTTTGCAGACGGCTCCAGTCCAAAATGCCTGGAATCTTCTGTAACTGTTTTAGCTTTTCTGTGTTGGTGTTCACCACTTATACAAGGTGCAAAAACCTACACATTTAAAAGACATCTGGCAAGAGCGTGAGACGGACTGCTGCGTCATATAGAGGTTCACATAATCTAGTGCTACACAGGCACTGAAGGAAGCAGACTCTGACATGTACTTGAATGATTTCTGAACAATTCTTGTTATACTGGCAATTTTTGCCAGATCTCCACTAGTTGAAAGCAAGTGCCTTAGACAGCAGGGTCTCTTGACCCCACCACTTGGACATGTCACTACTGTAAAATTTGTATCTAACCAGGGTGGCAAAATAGGAGAACATGGTTATAGCCAAGTACCGTATTTTAACCAGTTACAACTTAAAATTTAGTATTAATCAGTCCTATTTGTGCCATGCATTTTTGTGGCTGTCCCAGATGACTAAGGTGCGGGAAGCCCCGATTAGTTGGGTTGTCTGCTAGTGGCGAACTGGTATTTGTAGCTTTCTGGGCTGAGAGTAGCTCACACTGTGTTGCCTACTGAGTCCCTCCTATCCATCTCTGTTTGACTCAAGCCCAACTGCAAAGTCCAAAATTCTTTTGTATCCAGCTTCTCTTTTGGTTCTGAGTTGTACTACTGGCACCTCCTCAAATAGCAAGTTACTTCCTGGGGGAGCATCTGCTCCCGCTCTTTCATGGCCAGGAGCAACGGAGGTGACTGTGCCATAGCCATACATGACACAGGAGGAGGAAGGCAGTTGATGAGAATGGTCATTCCCTGAATGTTGGATTCCTCCCCGTCTACTGCCTTCTGGCATAATATCATGTCCAAATGAAAGACAATCAAGGCCTTACAGATTTTGCAAATACTAGAGAAACAGACTGAATTAAGTCCACCTATCTACTTAATTTTCTTGTCCAGTTGTCGTGACTAGTTCCTTTGTTAGCATCTCTCTCGGCAGTATATATTGTGACAGTCTATCTGTTCCCTTATGCACTATGTGAGTTCTGACAATTTCCTTCCCCCCCCCCCCCCCCGAGGTAAAACAGAAAACCATTAAGTATATTATTATTTCTTAAGGTTGAAATATTTATTATCCCAGCCTGCTGGTCAGATTAAAAAAAAGTAAAATCTGAGTATGAACGAACAACTGTTTCCATTCCTCTGGAAGCAGAAAAAATAAAAGCAATCCATGAATTTTACCTTATGTGCATATACTCAGTTTGGGAGAAGGGTAAGAGAGAAGGTTTTCAAGACTCACATGCTGCACCTGTCATTTCCAAGACTGCTTCTTCACCACCTGGTCTCCTGCACAGTAATTTATCATTATATGAATTGGATTTATACTAACATCAGTTGTACCACCCAGGTGATCTGCCTCAGTTCATCAGCAGCCTTTGTGTATTTTGGAGACTCAAGGCTGTTATGAAGTGTCCCAGTTTCACCCTTATACTGGAAAGCCATATACCTAAGGGGCACTCGAAGGGCATTTTGTACACTGTTCCTTCTTCCTGCTTCCCTCTTCCCAGGGCTGACCTGCTGTCTCTGCTGGGGTGGTTGGAAAGGCTTGTGGGAACCAGCTTATTATTCAGACCTGGTACAACAGGGACTGTAGCGTGCGTTGCACCAAACCTGCATACCTGGTATTGCTGTTGTTCTTGCCCAAGAACTGCCTGACAGATGTGGAGTCAAGCACGTGGCACTGCATTTCTAAATTAGTTACAAAGGTCCCTGTTGAATTTCAGTCTGACCTGAAAGCTTGAGAGCGACCATATGGCTGCCCTCCACAGCAGAGGTTACTGCCTTTGGATTCAGTTGACTCTTCAGATTTGAGTAGTCTAATTAAATCTGCCCACTTCTCCACATAGATAATTATCAGTCTTTCTATTACTCATGTTACTGCACAACATCCCCTCTCGATGACTTTATTCATTTCAGACAGGGACAGCAGGTGCCAGATGGCAAACTGATGCTGTGTGATACTCAGTATTTCTATCACTTGGTGCTTAGAGTTTCACCTTGCTCCTGTGCGTTAGCCTGATGGGGATGATTGCTTCGGTTCGCTCTAATAAGCTCTGGAGCACGGGAATGCAATGAACGTTGTTACTGTCTATATAAAAAGGGACTGGCTGTAGCCTCTTAGACTTGTAAGGAAAAGAACAGATTTTATGTCTGCTCTTTTATGTATCAGCTTTCAATTTCAACAAGTATATTAGGTGCTCCTGAGGTGAGGTTGCAATTTACTGAAAGAACCCTGATGCAAGGTTTAATTATATAGGGCACATTTTTTCCTTATGAGGAAGTTCAACACAAATAGGCAGCGTCCATTACTTACTGATAGTAGTAGCAGCTGTATAGAAAGCTGCAGTGGCCACTAGAAGGTGCATTTTGCATTTATGTTCAGCACACTTTGCAACCAAAAAGAAAGGGTGGGGGTAAGCCTGTTTTCCTTCTGAAACTGTAAATTACATGAAAAAAAGAAAAGAAAGAAATTGAAACATGAATAGACAAAGACTTTGTTTATTTATTGCCAGGAGAGACCCATTAGGATTCAGTGCTGTGTTTCCATGGCATCCCAGAGGCATAAACAGAAAATAGAGGCTAATGCATTCAGTTAGGCAGAGATTTTAAAGTCTAATGCACGATCTAAATATATATCACATATGCCCACTATTTATTTATCTATTCTATACACTGCAGTGAGACAGTGAACTTGCTAACTATTCCAGCGCTCTAATCCATTTACATACGTGTCTCCTGCAGATGTTCAGTACTTGTGGGGGATATATGTAGGCAGTGTTATTTGGTTGCCTTTCAGATTCCTCTCATTTCTCTCCATGCCATTCTCCACTTTGTTACTATCCTCATATCTGTAAGTATCTCTGTAGTATTTCTGGTTAGGAAGCCCAAATCAAATCCAAAGATCCAGTCCTTCAGGACTGGATCCTGCTTAATCCCTTCTTTCTAGTGGGCTAAACATCCCTGCCTGTTCATCAAGAGTTTCAATTTATGACTACAAATGTTAAGGCTTGTGCCATTTCTCCCTCCTTGGTTTGAAAACATCCTTTTCAAAACTGAACAAAAGGTCTAAGCAGGATTGTCCTTTCCTTCCTGCAACCCATAGTTTAGCTTCAGTGCATAACAGTTATAGGAGCACATCTCACAACCAAAATGTTATAAATGTTGTGGAGCTGACAGCATCTCCCCTGCCATCAGATTTTCACCTGCTTATGCAAGGTATGAATGGAGCTTCTTGGTAAAGCTGCAAGAAGGCTTGGAGGGTATGACAGAGTGAAATATTACCTCGGAGGGAGCATTTTAGGCTGTCTTTCCTGCATGAGGTCTTCTGCTTTGTGAAATCGCCTCCCAAGGCCCATTGCTGCTTGAGTCATTTAAAACTCTAGTAGGCAGTGCTGGAGAGTGCCACATAAGGCGCTGTCTGGACTTGTCAAATAAACAAATAAAATAGGACCCTGTTGCACAGAAATGCTTTTGAATGGGGCTTTTCATTTGAATAAATGCCTTGATTCATATCAATTATTTGCAAGCATTTAGAGATTCTCTGGGTTTTGGTAAATATTTTTCAATGAAAATGGGTTTACTAATCCCACAAGATTAGAAACAAAACACCTCTTCATGCCATTGCTCTAATCCTTGTAGAATCTTGCAGCTTCTGCTCAGAATGTGGTGGCTTAGATACCTGCACGCTGCATGAAAGGTCAAGGCACAGACTGTGAGTAAGCCACGATCCAAATATCATTTGTCCAAACTGATAGCTCCCCTTGCATCCTGGGGTCTCAGTGATCTGCTACAGCTCTCACGGCATTTTGGGCTACCAGATCTGAGACTGGGGGGAATTCAGAGACACTATGAATTCTCATTCAGATCAGGGCTTTCCTCCATCTCTGACCCTGAAGGCTCTGGGGCTGAGAAGCCCTGAGATAAAACATGTCTCTCAGAGTGCTGGGTGATCCAGGTGAACTGATGGGAGAACAGGAAGTTTTCTGGTGGAAATCTGCCTACCTTTTGGCAAAAGTTTGCCAAACATTAATTTTTTTTTGACCAGGCAGCAGTTTTGAATGAAAAGTCATTGTGCTGGAAATACTTCAACCACTGTTAATTCTTTTTTCTAATTCCCTCCTTCTTAAACACTGATTTGCTGTGCTGTGGTAAAGCTACAGAAGAGGAACTGGAGCTATTTTGCGTACAGTTACTTACCTTTTCTGTTGGAAAGGGAGATTTCAGTTCCCTGGGAAACATATAGTTTGGCAAGGAGTGGAAATAACTCAGGGTGCTACCTCAGGTGGCCTCTTTCTCATGAGATCAATACGTTTGAGATGGGCAGTGGAACAGATAATGAAGAACAGCTACACAAAGGAGGACAGGAAAAAATAAAAAGAAGGCAGAACTGGATGGTCACAGTGAATATCAGTGTAGTCCAGAGGATTTCTGCTTAAATCCCTGACAGAAAAACATAGAGGTACATTTATAAATGGTTTTTGGCATTTTTTTCTTGTATCAGATTAAAAAAGGATTAAACTCAAAGGAAGAGCAAGGGAGAGACAAGTAGAAAAGGGCATGTGTGGAGGTAGGAGGGAATGCAAATGAAGGAAGAGCAATGTAAAAGGATTTTTTTAAAAGAGGTGAAAGGGAGCTGAAAAAAATAAAAAGCACGATACTCTCAAAAAGATCTTGCAATTATTCATCACCAATTTTTCTGTTTACATATAATAGTTTCAGAACAGAAACTGCTCTGACCAGAGGTGATCTGACTTGATAATCTTTTATTTAAACAAAATTTATTATAAATAAATTATGAATTGTTATAAATAATTAAATATAATTAAATAAGTATTCCATTATATATATTATTTATTTTAAATGAAAAAATATTTTTTTAGAGTTTCTTTAGAAGACTGTCTTGAACCTCTAAAAAGTAGAATGTCAGGAGAAAGCACTGTGCAATGCAAAGCATAGCTTGCACATGAGAAAAAAAGTGCTCCTTCTGCAGTAGGCTGTTACAGAAAGAGTATGCTTGAGAAGTTTTGCAATCCAGCTGATAATCCAGACTGACTTTATGATTTGTATCATAAGGGACAAACTGTCTCCTTCTTAATCAAATAGGACTCAGCTTTGTTGGTATTTTGCATAATCTACTGCTGGATCAAATGTGCTCTCATAAACATCCAAGACAATACTGCTGAAATAATTCCATCTGTGCAATTTGTGTTGCAGGGTTAAAGTTGCACAATAAAAATATCACAAAAGGTGGTCTTGTACAATGACTTCCACTGAGATATGTAACTGCAACTGAGAACTGAGTTTAGTATTCCATTTCCGGACAGAGATGTCAAAGACAGCTCAGGAGAGAAGGCAGGAGCTTAAAAGTAAACCTATTGAGTTTTCTTGCAAAGAGCTTCAAAAACAAGTTTCAGAGGAGCAGCAAAGTTGCATCAGCATTTTCCTCTGGGCTATCTG
This sequence comes from Harpia harpyja, assembly GCF_026419915.1. Classification (NCBI taxonomy): domain Eukaryota; kingdom Metazoa; phylum Chordata; class Aves; order Accipitriformes; family Accipitridae; genus Harpia; species Harpia harpyja. The sequence goes on along the minus strand of NC_068969.1, from coordinate 74,579,123 downwards.
AAATCTTATAAGGCTACATACTGCCCTGCTGAAAGCTGGAGTACTCTCACAGGACCGACTGGGACGTTTCCTGTTCCCATGTTTACCGGCAAGGCTCTGGAATCAGGAGATACTAACTTGAGCTACTTAATACTGCTAACACAGGTACTGTTGCTGCTAGTAATATTACAGATGATGAAAATATTATCAGTTTGCCATGGATTTAATGCTTTGGGAATGAAATAAGTCCTGGAAAACTTTCTATACAACAGCACAGGGAGGAACATCTGGGTCCGAAGAACAAATCTGGGTTAGGTATGAGACTGACACTAAGCTCAAGCAAAGCAGGCAGGTGGCTTGAACAGGTGATTGCTGGGTTAGAGGTGGCTGCTGCTAGTAGTCACAGATCTCCTCGCCTGCCTCTCACTTCACGTCTGGCAGTGAGAAACTGTTTCTCCAGGGAAAACCCCAGGGTCCCCTTCTCTGTGGGTGCTGATCATCTCTGCTCATTCCTTGGCCTGCCTATCGCTGCCTGATTAGAGAGGTCCTGGCCCACAGTACCTCAGATAAGACAGATTCAATTTTGCTGATAGCTGTGGGACATGAGCTTTGCATCTGTGGGAGTTACTTGGAATAACCTGTTGGAGAGCTCAAGCTGGGCCTGGATGCAAGGCTTCAATTTTTTCTGACTCTAAAATATTTGAGAAATTGAATTTAATTCTGATATGCAAAAGTAAGAAAGATGGTGGCCCTACGGCTTCACTTCTAGCTTCAAATGTGTTGGCCCACATCTCATTAAAAATTAGCTAGACATTTACATTTAAGGTAATTGTTTTAATTTATTCAAAGTGGAAGTCAAGATTTAAGCACTCTGGAGTAAAATCAAGATATGAATGTATCACATTTGTGATACAAAGCTAATACTTTTTACGTTATTTTTATGACTTTCTTGAAATAAGTGGACAACAGAGAAGCAGATCAAAAGGTTTTATATCTTTATACTGTCTTAAATTGTGATGACTATGATATTTTCATTGCCTTTTGAAGAGAAATGAACCATTACTACCACCTGCCTTTTAAAACACCCTATGTAGGTTGGTTATCGTTTCAAATTGTAAGTACTATGTATTATGCACTGCTAAATATTTAACACTCAACTACTAATGTACAAGAAAATAGAAATTCTGGATTTTTAAATTTTTAATTTTCTTTCTCTAAAGATCATTGTATGTCACTTGTTGCTGCAAAACATGACTTTACAATTTACTCCCCAAATCAGATATTTAAAACAGATAAATCAAGGAGAAATACACAACACATTTAGATTTAAGAAGGACAAGAAATTGTCCAAGAATCTTATCTTGTGTCCTAGCTTTTGCATTTATCTCATATTCATATACAAGACCAGAAAGAGACATGAATGGGTCCTGATTCTCTGACTTTTTGCAGTTGTACTAGTTTTGGCCTGGGATAGTGTTAATTTTCTTCATAGTACTTTGTATTTGGCTATGATTTGGATTTGTGATGAAAACACTGTTCATAATACCAGCATGTTTTAGCTGTTGCTGAGCAGTGCTTATGCAGAAACAAGGCCTTTTCTGCTTTTCAGACTGCCCGCTGTTAAGTATGCAGGGCATGCACAAGAAGTTGGGAGGGGACACAGTCGGACAGCTGGCCCAGCTGACCAAAGGAATATTCTACACCTTATGATGCTGTGCTCAGCAGTAAAACTGGGCAGTGGAGGTTGACGGGGGCTGCTGTTGCTCAGGGACTAGCTGGCCATTGCTTGGTTGGTGGTGAGCAATTGTTTCCTTTTGCATCACTTGTTTTTCTTGGTTTTGTGTGTGTTGCCCCCCCACCCCCCCTTTAATTATTAATCTTTCTTTATCTCAACCCATTGGTTTTTGCACTTTTACCCTTCTGATTCTTCACCCATACCACTAAGGGGGTAGTGAGCAAGGGGCTTTGTGGTGCTCAACTGCCTACTGGGGTTAAACCACAACAGCAGTGCATGCATGGCACCTCATTGCCGGGTCCTCTATAGAGTGAACAAACTGGTTCCCTATGGGACACTATGGTGATACCTCAGCGCAAGCAACAAGGATTAGATTTCACCAGGTTTACCTCTGTCTAACCTACAGAGGTTATACTGTCATTTGTATACTGTTATACATCATATCATGCTACATTGCACTCCTAAGTGACCTCAGCTGCCCTCAGGCAAAAACCCCAGACCCCACAACACAACACAATGCTATAAAAACCTCATTCTGATAACTGTGCCCTACTATTTCAGGCACAGTGGAAAAAAAAAGTGTTCACAGATAAAGTCCCAGTGGTGACTTAAAAGCACAGAGCTGAGCACTGAGGAGAGCTGGGCCAAGCCCTCTGCAGTGTGTGGACCTGGATGGTCAACCATAGAGAGAGTTCGCTCCAAAAAAGACATGAGCCAGCCTCCACCATTTGGCCTGGGAACAGGGCATAACATTCTCCATCAGAAAAATCCAGTGGTGTAGACCCAGCCTTAATGTTTGTCATTGTTATTCAATTACAGTGGAAAAAAATGTTTTGTTGTATATTCCATCAGTATTTTTTTTCTTATGCTGATAAACAGTTTTAATTAATTTAAGTGTGTAACTATAAACAGAACAACTGTAGTCCAAACATACAAATGGGGTAACGTTTCTGTAATCACTTGACTTTGACCATCCTATTGAAATACTTTTTTTATTTATTCATTACAGTACTAAGTAATTTTGAACTCTATTCATACCTCTGTCTTATAGCATAGATATTTAAATGACCTTATTGCTTAGTATCTGTAAACCTGGACTATTTAGTATATTTACCTTCATAACAGCTTTATGAGGCAGGAAAATACTGTCCTCCCCATTTCGCTGGAGAAGACATTGTGGTTTTGGAGTTTGTTGAAATCTTGCAAAATGTAGGTTTTATGTATAAGATTCTGAGATAAGACAAGGTGAAATGCAGGAGTTACTGTATGTTATTTCAGTCATCCAAATCCAGGTGCAAAGAGTATTGTAGAAAAGATGCAGATGAGAGCATGTTGAATCTCAAACAAAATAACTCCTTAAGTTTCATACGCTGGAAAGAAGTAAAAGGTTGTTTAACAGTCCTAGTTGTCCTTCTGGAGTGCCACTAACTGGTATTTCCCGCCCAAGGAAGCTAAGGTCCAGCTGATGTTAAGTGGTGTAGCTTCACTGATGACATTGGAGTTAGACTGGTTCACGTCTAAAGAAAGTCCAGTGCTCTTTGCATGAATCACTGCAATATTAAGTTTGGCTTAACGAACATTTCATTCCTCTTAGTTCAGAGTGGAAACTTCAGTTCAGAGGCTACAAGAAAGGAAAAGAAAGGAGAGAACCAAGTCAAAGTTTGAATGGGTGAAATAATCCATTATTTTTGTGCCTAATGGCACTTGCAAACTGTGGAATATTTCACTGATTCAATACTTGTTTGTTTACATCACCTTGTTTTTTTGAATTGCACATTTATGCATTACATTAACATTTCATGTGCTGCACACTGCATTTCATGGTGACACTAAAAATTAAATCCTACTGCACTAAGCTCTGGATCAGACAACAAAGAAAAGTGTTAGAGAAGCATTCTTAAAACACTCCATCGTTAGGCAGCAACATGAAGAGCTCTTTTTTACTTTTTGTAAATGCTTTTATAAAATATTTCTCTCTTTCACTGTTTGCCACATTAATTTTGTATTTTAGATGAAAAATTTAAACCCAAACAAATATTTTAAAATAAATGACATTTGTGGAGTGCTTGAAAGGTGCCACTTGACAGCATGCTGTTCATTCATTGGATATGTAACAACACTGGCAGCAGCCTGAGCTTATCCACTCCTTGGAATATGGAGCCTGGGAGACACTAAGGTTGGGGGTCATGAGGTGGGACAGAAGGAGAGGGAGCCCTTCACCCAGTAAATGGCTGTGACTGAGGATGGTCCCTTTTCAAGGGCTCCGGTCCCATCTGTGACTCCAGACTCATGATTTGCTATATCCTCAGCATGGACTGTGCTGACCAACGGAAAGGGAAGCAGGATCCTCTGGTTGAAGATGATCTGTTGCTGCTTCCTTCTTCATGGACCATTGGTAAATACTTAAGGAAAACATACACCCCATGCACCTGTTTTAAACTATAAGTGCAATTGTGTCTGTTTCTGACTAAGGGGGGAGGGGCAATTTAGGCAAGCTGGAGGCTGATGACCTTGCCTGCACAGCATGATGTGTCAGAGGACAGACCATTCTGCACAAAGGATTTGGGCACACTCTTTCTTGGGCCTGGCCATTCCCAGCTGTGCACAAAGAGCAACCAGGACCTGGGCAGCAGCAGTCTGCAAGTCCAACATAACTCTGCGTTTATCTGGGAGCCTTTTCTACCATTTGGGCAGTACCGTACACCCCATTGCTGTGCGGGGAACCTCTGTGGAGAGACAGGGATGGGAAAGAGCAGTGGGGTTGGGGGTGAGAATGGAGAAGACTGAGAAGATGCTGTGGATGGAGAAGGCAGGAGGGACAGGGAAAGCCCAGAGCTCCTTTTGACAGTTGGCAGCAGCAGGAAGGGCTGCAAAGCCACAACATTGCACCAGGTGTTCCAGAACAAAAGCATTTCCCAGCCTCCACCCTCACTTTTTACTCACTCCCCAGGAAGTTAGGTACAACACAACCATGAAACTTCCCAAAGAAAGAAACAATGTGTTTTGTCTTGAACCTGAAACTGTGCATTAGCCGTAATGCATCTCAAATGTTATGGGCTACCTTGGATCCCTCCCATCAGGATGATGAAGAGCAGGAACATTTCTTTGGCCCTGGCAAATTGTGGCCACATTTCTGGCCCAGATGAATTAAAGCCCAGGGTTTCTAGAGGGTTGTCAAACATTGGAATGGGCTGCCAAGGGAAGTGGTTGATTCACCATCCCTGGAGGTATTCAAAAAGCTAGTGGACAGGGTACTCCAGGGCATGGTTTAGGGGGCATGGTTAATGGTTGGACTCGATGATCTTGAAGGTCTTTTCCAACCAAAATGATTCTATGATTCTATTCTATGATTCTATGATCTTTTCCAGGGGAATGACAAATAGTTGATTTTGACTTTCAGAAGTGCAGAATATTCAGTGTTTTCTGTGTAGCTGCAGTTTAATGAATTTCTTGCATTCCTTTGTCTTCACTGTTTTCAACCTAGATTTATAAGAATCCAGTGTGAGGGAAAGCGTCTCAGGTCTTTCCATTTTAACATATAGTTGTCTGCTGTTAGAAAGGTGTCATACTTACTATGCACAGTTGATAATCAAAGGAACTTAGCCTCTGTGAAAGGTCAGAGGAGGTTTCCTGTGCTCTTGACACTGCATAGTCAGAACTTGAGTAAAGTCCTCCATTGCATCTATTCCCACTGTTGCTGCCCTAAAGTTATATATTTCCCCCAGGTTTGTTCAGTACATTCGTCGTGAAGAGAAATGTTTCTTTAAAACTGAACCTGCTGTGCTGCATCATGTAATTTGTGTTTCATTGCATGATACTGGTACATAGCAGACATCTAACAGCTGAAGTGTCTTGTAGGAGTGGGTAACAATATCACTGTCTGCACATCCAGTTCCTGGGGGTTTTGAAATTGTACTAACATTTTCTCTTCTGTGGGAGAAATGATTTAACCTTGTGAACTCTGCAAGTCTAAATGGACAAGTGCTTTCACTTACTACAGGTTTGCCAGCTTTACAGGGAGCCCAGGTGTCTGTGGTGCAAGCAAGAAAGTAACCCTGGTAAAATAGGAGAAAAAATTACCTTAGCCACAATAAACCATGTTACAATTATTAAGCTGTTTTCCAAATGAGATTTCTGAGATGCTTCTAGCTTTGTCCTATGTCAGGTTATGTCATTTCATATAATACTGCCAGTTCCTTATTTTCCCTTTTTATCCTTGAAGAGATTGTTCAGAAGGATTGCTCTACTTTATTGTCCAGAAATATCAGCTATGATTAATACTCTGCCTTGGATAGTACATCATATATTCCCTTTGGGGCACCAAGTGCAGTGTCCTTTCATACACCTTTCCATCCTGACAAACAGGTTCAGCTATATTGTGTTTACACAAGGACATACTTTCAAATGACTACTGTCTGAATGCATTATCAGATTGGACTGCAGTATCTAGGGCCTGAGATAAATCCAAGCTAGGCAATACATGCCTATATGACTATTGAGAACTGGAATTTTAGAAATGGTGTTGCATTACCCTGTTCTGCAGCTCACTACAAAGTAAAAACAAAACTTGAACCAAATAAAATCAGAGTCTAAGTTCACAAGATAAAATATATAGCAGACTGTTGCTAAAGAAGGAGTTAAAGAAGTACTCTGCATCCAGTGAATTAAATGCAAAGATACCACAGTATTTTAGCTCAGCGCTAAAATGGATGTTCTTATACTGAAGATATAAAGCAGGACTAACCATCACTAGCAAACTGAGAAAATTCTTTCTTCACCGTTGGAGACTCTTTGCTTATTGAAGGGCTGCTTTCTCTTCCATTCTTCTGGCTGCATCAAATATCTCCTCTCCTCACTGATATGATGTAATGTGTATGAAAATGACCAAAGACTGCAGAAATTATTGAGATTTTTATTCTGCCATGAATGAAACTATTCCAGGAGGATGAAGGTATTTCAAGTGAGAGGAAAGAAAGGAAGAAAGGAAGAAAGGGAGGAAGGAAGAAAAAGAAAGAAAGAAAGAAAAGAAAGAAAGAAAGAGAAAGAGAGAGATAGGGTTTTCAGGACAATTTGAAATATCTTTGGTTTATGTTAAGCATTATGTTTGGATGCCAGTTTCAGTGATAAAATGCCTTGATTGACTGAAAGTAAATCATATATGCCTGAAATACTGTATTTCTAACAGACATTATATGTATACAGGACAAACAATAATGTGTGTATGTTTGTGTGTATGTATGTGTATATGTGTGAGTGTGTATGAATATCTTTAGTTACAAAAGCTAAAACTATATGTCTCCCTGGCTCATTTAATTACATGACTGTCAGGGCTCAGCTTTGCTATTTGGGGAATTATTTCATATACCCTAGGCTATGTGTGAAACAGCATGTGTTGCATATCCATCAGCTCTGTGTAGGGAACTTACTGGGCTCTCTTAAATGCTGTTCACTAAGGTCCTCTTACACAATTACTGCTTGTAAATGTGAATGCTTGTACTTCTGCCATTCTTACCTGTCTCCTTTGATTAATTACCTTGAAGAAAGTCTCTGGCTCAGAAGACCTGTGGTAGACAACTTTTAACAGTAGGTTGCTCATACATCAACATGCCTTTGTCTGCTCACCATGTTTAGTCTCAATTTCGGAGAAAAACTTCTCCTTATCTCACAAGAAGGTAACATCTGGTCCCAAGAACATATGTAGAAGTGTAAAGTAGTTTTCTGTAGCTATTTACATTACCTTTCTGTAATTGTTATTTTTATTGTTGTATGAATAATGATGACTAACCATGAGACCTTCTTTCCTCTTAACCACCTCACTATCCTCCACAGAATTCTGCCACTTGTGCTCGTATTGTGTTTTTCTTCTTTGCCTGAGAGCTTTTTAAACACTCTTTCAGTCTTCTCCATGCTTTTTTTTTTTGTCTGACTTAAACCGATGGCCCTTAGGGTCATGTTTACTTTATTGTCAGTCTGCCTATCTGTTCTGCAAAGTACTTTTAAAGGAAAAGCTAAATTGCTATTGAATGCAACCACACAGTGACCATAGATAGCTGGGAGGTCTGCCTGCAACTGCTGCATGTGTGACATGTAAATGCAAATGATATGTAAGAAGATTATCCTTTTGAAAACTCTGGGTGTAATTCCCTGTTCAACTAGACACCTGTATCTTATTCTGTACTTGATGAGATGTCTATATAGAAATTGTCTTCTATTTTTAAGCAAGACAGAAGATAGGATGAAGAAATTTGGAAGCTGACCTAAAGCATTACATCAATTCAAGACCAGAAAATGTTATCTAGACACACTTTATAAGCAGGTAATTGGCCAGTTGTTCAATCATGCACCTGGATGTGGTTTATAGAACTTTGATGTTTAAATGTTTAAAAGTGAATCATTATCTTGTTTTTATTTTGTTTTTAAAATGCCAAGGTATGTTTGTTGTAGCTTGTTTGCAAAACTTCCTTTGGAAACAAAAGCCTTTTAATGCAGCTTAAATTGCTTATCTTTTTATTTCTAGAGGTGTATCTACTTAACTTTCAAATAACCAAACCTCCTTTTAAATGAATGAAATAAATAAAACAAAAAATAATGAACCAACCAACCAACCAAAAAAGAAAAAATCCTGATTTACTCCTCAATTAAGAAGTTGTTTACCCAGTTGCAGGATGGAGTGAATTTTTACAGTTGGGATATAAACTGCTGAAAATCTAGTTTTTTAATGGAAAAGCTGATGGACCTTTAGCTGCAGTGGTGTTCATGAGAGCTAATAAAAAAAAAGTAACAATGCAAATCTCTTTAACTCTTGTAAATCATATGTGCTTCTCTCTCCTCCAGGAGTGATGTTCAGCATAAAGTAGCAGCTGCAATGATATGATTAAAGTATAAAGCTCAATATACTTAGAAAACAAAAGGTTCATTCAATTTTTGACCAATATCAGTGGGAGAAGGTCTCTTAATGTCTCATTTACTTTTTCCATTCAGTAGCAAAATAGTTAATTGCCTGGTGAAAAATAGAAAGAATTGTTTCTGTTCATTGACCTACGTATTCCTGTGGCTTGCTGAGCAGGCTGGAGGCTTGAACCAAAACCCATGGGACCACATGGAAAGACTTTCCTTGGCATCATGTATGTAGCCTACTGCCAGTTTGGTTTGACAGCATTAGCTGAAGGAGGAAATGTTCTGGGTGGGTTGGGTGCTTCCCTTGACCACAGGACTGAAATCTCAGGTAGTTTTTCTTACATGAAGTCCAGCTGGAGCTGGCTCTGCCTGGGGAATCATCTCCTTTGAAGAACAGCAGAGGAGCACAGATATGTAAGAACACGAATATATACAGGATCATGCATCTGAGGAGCACTGATCTAAGCGTCCACCTCTAGGAGATGCCTGGGAGGACTGTGGTCCTGGTGCACCTTGCTAGGTACCAGTCTGTGCCATCACGGTGAACAGGGTCCTGGGCCTACCGTCTGCCCTCTGCCCTCATCACAGCCCTTGGAAAAAATGATTGCAATAGCAATCTGGGTGTTTATGGGAAATTGGGACCTGCACTTATAATACTTCCCTTCACATGTGTGCTCCCTGCTCAGCAGCTTTGAAGGAAGGTCTAATAATACAGACGTTTTGTGCTTTTTGCCTTTGTAATTTTAAAAGCATATTTTTTTGCAGGTGGGAAATATTTTCCAACCGATTCTGCAAATCTCAAATTCTGTGAGTGTTTATCTTGACAGACTTGTTTCCCTTTAGTTTAGAAGATTATGAAGTCCTTGCTGTGATATGGAAAATAAACCTGCTTGTACCGACTTCAGTAAACTTCATTCTTACCACTTTTCTTTATGTCTCACTTTGCCATAATGTATGCAAAATGCTTAGCTACTCAAAACATCTTTACAGGTCATTTTCCTCCCATAATAGCCAAATCAGCAGCAAAAGCACTTTGTGGTTTAAATGTACTGACAGAAGAACTCTGACTGTAGAAATATGTACTATATAGTAACTGCCATAGTCACAAAGGCTCAGGATTTTCACAGGAGCAGAGAATTCTTTCCCCTCCCCCAGTTACTCTGTGTAAATGTGGGCAAGAGAGAGTTTTTGGCTTTGCACTACCAAGCGCCCTTGACCTAATGACACTATCAATTTTCTACTATTGTCTTTATTTACATTGGTCTATGAGAACAAACCGTGCTAGTCGTTTCTTTCAGCTATTAATTGTGATGAATATGATAAGTGTGCAGGAAGCCCTTTAAAGAACAGCATTCAAATAAATGTTCACATACATGTAGTAATAGACACCCAAGGAGAAGGGGATATATATGCATATCCTCTGCAGTGCTGAGGAGATGATTTCAATACATTACCCAGTCATTTCATCTCTTTGTGTATTTAGGAATAGATTTTCACTTGCACTAAGTCTCCTATATACTCTGACAGGGAGTAGAGGGACATTTAAATGAGTACATCCTTTATGAACAGAGGTGAAAAGGATCTTATTATAAATAAGGATTAGACTTTTAGGGTAGTGTTTAATTCAGTGTGAGAAGATGCTACATAAGTCATTTGAAGCCAGAGAGCTATACAAATATGGGCTCTGTTTGCTATGTAACTGACAAGGTTGATTGCAGAAATTGGGCCATTTTGAATGTTCAGTTACTGTGCAATCACTGATCATGAGAACAAAGCTCGTCTGGTTTCCAGTAACATCCAAACTAATAAATTATGGTGGGGCAGGCTCTTGGCTACTATAAATGGTCATCCCTCTCTATTGAAGTCATATAAATGTACTTAATAGCCCTTGTAAGAATGACATTTACCTAGACTTTCTAGTATTTATAGAAAAAGTCTATTAGAAACAGCATTTTTGAGGGACATACCTTAGTGAGCTGCAATATGCTAAAGTGAAGGGTCCTTGTTGTGGCTATTATTTGTATGTCAGATATATTTTTTTTAGCCTAATGAAATGCACTGCAGTAGTCTTCCCATTGAAGAAGGCATACTTTAAAAATAAATGAGATTTTTAGACCTGCAAGAGATTTACAGTAGTGGACAGGTATGAAGTTCAAGTAAGCTGCAAAAGGGTAAATAAGATCTTATTACACTTCTGCATGGTGCCATACAATGCCAGTAGGAGCTTTGGACCCCAAAGTAGTCTAGCAGTATTTGCACTGGGTTAGTTAGTTCTGCATCTACTTACCCTTTTAATTAGCAATGCTGTCCTGCTTCTGGGATGCCAGCAAATGCCTCTGAATGGTCCTTCACTGTGCTGCGTAGAAAGATGAGCTTGTTCAGAGCCAGTTCAGTATCTTTACACCACCTTTAATTGCACAATCTGTAATAGCCTGTAAGTAGGCTCTGAGTTTGTTAACTAGAAGTCAAGGGGAGTTATGTTCCTTATAACAGACACAAATATGCTTCTAGATTGAGATGTGGATGTGTGCTATGGATATCATATGAGGCATCCAGACCTCAGAAATTTGGAAATCCTTTGGAGTCCAGCAATTAAAGTTTATTGGCAAGTCTAGCATCTTGATAGCATTGCAAATCTTAGCCCTATGTGTCCGAATAATTCTTCTGTGAAAGAAACAAATATTTATGGTGTTTTGGACAGTTTTACTGTTTGTCTTTGGAGAAAAAAACCCTAATGCAAATGTGTTCCTTGGCATCTATTGTTTTAATGAATAATTCTTCTGACTAAATGTTTGCTCAAAGTGGTTGATTAGCTGAATATTGGCACCTTTTTATATGACTTGTAGTAGTCATGTAAGTGCTGGGGTTTTCCTTTCTGGCACCAGTCTGAACTGCACATTGCCAACATGCTTAACTTCTTGTGTCTCTGTCTTGTACTCAAGTGATCCATTTTAGTTTATATGTCTTGATGACTTTCTAGACATGCCACACAATTTAATTAATCTTAATTCTCTGTTTTATCTATTAGGTTTGTATTTGCCATTTTCTAATCTGCTCTCTATCTTGATACACAAATGATTTTGTGGACAATCAGCAAATTAAGAAAACATTGATTTTGCTTTATTTTTTATTTTTTTCCTCCATTATATGTTTTTTGGAATATCTGTATATTTTTCTTATTGAAATGACAGAATTCCTCCTGCCCCCAACATTGGTATAGGTTAACTATCTAGATTTATGCTTGTAAGCAGGGCAATTTTACAGAACATATCCAATGTCTTGGAAAATCTACAGTCTGTCATTTTATATCATTCTGTCAGTAGAAAGTCTCTCCCTCCAATACTTATCCATGCATTTTATTAAAGGATTCACCTAAGTGATACAGGTGTGACTCTGTGACAATTTGAAGTTCACTAATCTTATGTCACAGAGGTGAGGGAACATGGAAAATGAGATACTTTGCAAGTATGTGTATTGTGACTTGAATCCAGAATTGGAAAACTGACCCATTTAGATATTTTCACTTGCCAATAAATGCCATTTTACTACCCAACACTGCAATATATCAGTATCTCTGATTCTTACTGATACTTATTAAATGAACGAAATCAAATTTAACAGTGGCAGTTCCTGAGGTTAGCAGACAGGTGCTGCTACATTCCTGCTGCTCGGCAATCAGCTACATGCTGCAACGTTAAATTCAGATATCTTAACACACAAGGCCTAATTCTGATCTTATTTACCTTCCCTTTTCCACTCCACTGTCTTATTTTGTTAATTTCCAACACTTTTCACACAGCTTCTCTGCCACAATTTTCTCTTTGACATGTCCTTCCTTCTTAAGCTGGTCCACAAAGCTGCTAAGTGAAATCTCCCCCAAACAACCATTTATTTGTTGCTGAGGAGAAACCGCTTGCTAAATGATCTACTTGTCTATTTATTTTAGGATCCTACTGTTCAGTTCGTATATAAGAGGGGAAGGAAATTGTTTGGTAGATAGGGAGTGAATGAGCTCAAACTGATGGCAAAATACATGACAGTGAGTGTGGGAACAAGTCACATGTGAATGTGTTGAATGATTAAAAGAGAATGAAGAATAATAAGTAAGGAGTTTTAACTCATAAAATTATGAGCAAGGAAAGACATTTGTATTAGCCATCAAACTATGTTTTCATGTGGTGTTTTTATGCTTTCCACCTTCTATATATATCTTCATTTAGTTTTTTGAAGCAGGAGCTCTTCAGCTTTGATGCCTGAGAAACAGCTCACGTTTTGAGAGCTGGTGCATCCTAAATGCCTTAACTATAAATGAGAGCAGAATCCCATCCAAAGTGACATCTCTGTCGCGTCTGAAACTTTACACTGTAGTGGACTCTATAAGCTTTAGGCAATCTCATCTCACAGTGCTGTGCATCACTAATGGCTGTTTTTAATATTCTTTTGTTGAATGGAAGGGACCTTTTGGCTGCTTTTGAAACTCTAGAAGCTATATTTTGGTTTTAAAGTTCCTATTTAAGCATTGGTAAGAAGTGGGCAACAGAATTCAGAATGGGAGCTGTGACTGGCAGATCCCATTGAATCCTGAAAAACTGCAATTCTCTCTAATTCCTCTCCCCTACTCTCAGAATCAGTATAACAGCAGGTTAACTGTCTAACACCATGGGCATTTGTTTTACTTCTCAGTTTATTGCAGCATTTGTAAATTCACTTGTATCTGTTCTTTGTTAGATGTTTGCAAAGTTTTATTTTGATCTAGTCTAGCGGAAGGTGTCCCTGCCCATGGCAGGTGGGTTGGAACTAGGTGATCTTTAAGGTCCCTTCCAACCCAAACCGTTCTATGATTCTATTATCTGCTCTACCCTACAGACTTCTGAAGTAACTTGTGAAACCATCCATCTCCTTCAAGGAAAGAATTCCAGGACTGACACTTCCAAATTCACTCAGAAACTAATAAGATGTATGTCTATGTTTGCATTTATAATGCACTGGGACTGTGTGCCAATATTGGGTAACTGCATATATAAATGATTAGATATGTGCTTAAAGCCCAGCTAGAGAAAATGTTGATATATGTATGCTAATGCTGTGCTCTGAAATCCCCATTTCCCTTGGTTATGTCAAATGTAATGACTTCTTTTTTGCACCTTACTGGAAAGGTTTCTGGGGGTACTGGTGACAAAAACGGTCCAAGTGCTCTATTATGCATAGGCAGCCAGTTTCTGCTGCATTTCTGGAATTGTGCTTTGACTCATGGAAGATGCTTGCTGAAGCGAAAAGAACATCTGTCAGGGATGACTCTTACCCCTTGCTGAGGCATTGGGTAATGCCCTCAGAAGACAGACTGAGAGTATCATCACCTTGACTGCATTTAACCACAAATTCACCAGGGCATCTCTACCCATAAGGAGAGTCTGCTAAAAGAGTTTTTATTCTCTCTGGTTCCCAAAACAGAGAAATTTAACCCAATGTAGTTTCACCTAGTCCACAGTCTCCTTTATTGTCTCATCCAATGTCTCCTCCCAGGTGAATATGGCTGTTCCTGCTATCCCCCATCTGCAAAGGGACATCCCTATGTTGCTAACGTAAGTCAAGTACTCTGAACCTTAAAATCTGGGGACCCTCACCGGAACCTTCTTAAGCCTGGAAACACTGGTCATGTATAGATCCAGTTAGTTCTTATGTCTAAACTAACTAGGTTTGTATAAGTGCAAAGAAATGCCAGAAGGTGTGAGCTAAGCAGGTATAAGCTATGAAGTATTTCTTGTGAATTATCACCTGGCATACTTGGATAGTGCTGGGCATATGGTACTTCCGTGATTAATGTGAGTTGTGTAGCTCTGCTACGTACAATACGTTTCATTTGAACCCAAATATATCCCACTGAGTATTTCTGGATGTTTTCTTTTTTATTAAATATTAAATTGAAACATTAACACCAATAAGAACAAAATTAATTATTCTCAACTTCCAGCCAATCTTGATTTTAGAGATGCTTTTTTTTTAATCAGAAAACCTTGAAAAGCCAGACATGAAAATGAGCATCTTCCTCACCAGACTAACCAATGTGTGAAATTTCATAGAAATCCATTCTCACAGTTTCATTATGTAGGGGATTAATGTTTAATGCTGGCAGGCTGCAGGTCCACACTAATAAGAAAAGCTACAAAAGGCTATAGTACAGGGGAAGAAAATTTTATCAAACATTCCAAGGTTTACAGAATAAAAAGTTAGCTAGAAGATGTTCTATTTGTGTTCAAGCAATTTCCTTGATGTAAAATGAGATTTTAATCGTACTGTAATTTCCCAGCGACCATATTGCTACTTTTTGTCTTCTTTCATCAGCTTTGACCTTGATCACACAGCTGTAAGAATTTGAATTTTCTTTGACCTGTTTTGTCCCTGTATAACTCAAAATGGCCTGTTTTTGTTTTCTTCATTATTGGATTGAAATGAATATCCAGATTGCATTTATCAATACTATCATATTGACTGAAACAGCAGACAGTCAACAAAATATCACTGATGATTGTAGCTTTTTAAAACAAAAGAGAAATTATTCAGATTTCTATTACAAATCCATTGCAGATGTCTTCTACAAACAGTCTTGTCTGGAAGTTTGCCACAATATTATCAAAAAAACCAAAATAAAAATAGAATTAAAAAACTGATTGCAAGAAGAGTCTTTTAAAATCTTGGCCAGATATTTCCAGAAAATTGTCTATAGCTTTTTTGCTAGACTGATTTTCTCATTCTTAATTTATTCCACAGCACTATAAAGAGTTGAGATGAGAATCCTTCTCTATAGGGGATTTTCTGTTGAGTTCAATATGTCCTGAATTTCACTTAAAATGAACAGCTGCCTGCTTAATGCTAACAAAATACTATGTTTTTAGTCTAAACAAACAAAAAAATTCCCACTTAAAGATATTGTAGGAACATAATTTGAACAATACAGTGAATATAAATGTGGAAGGAAACAATCTACTTTGTGCTCACACACACACAAAAAATTAGCAAAATGCACTAACTTGAACCAAAAAAATGTCCTTTTCAGAACTATTACTGAGATGTTTTGTTGAAAGTCAATATATCACCAAGCCCTGATGAAGTAGTCTAGTAGTTTTTTAGGTCCTTTTGAGGATTTCTGAAAGCTCCTCCATATATTTTTCAGGATATCTCAGAAAGGAAGAGCTTAGCTGGGAGTTTTACCTCTGTAAATCTACAGAAATAGTATTGTAAGGACAATCTCAGAAATGGTGTTTAAGACTTGCTTGTTACCTGCTCAGTGTTGCCATCTTAGCTGTTTCAGTATGAGTTCATAGACTCTAGAATGGATTTCCAGCACATATTTTTTCTGTTCCACAGTTACTTGTGGACAGAGTATTTGTTCAGAACTAATTTTATTTAATCTTTCACAAAGGTTAGTGATCACATGTGGAACTGGATCTCTTGAACATGATGGTCAATTGTCTGGGTTGTGAAGTGCTTTGCAGTGGCTTCTTCAGCCGGATCAGCTGAGACACCCTGAACTGTTGTTCTGGTGAATTCTTATAATCCACCTGGTCAGTGGTCCTGTGTGAGCACTCCTACATGTGCACCATCGATCCGTTGCTGTTGATATCTTAAACTGTGTACAACACAGACACACACAAATAGGTGGTAGAAAAGGTTGTCCACCATGGCTATTTCTGTATCTGCAGGACTAGTTTCTGAAATTTACTAGGGTCTCATCTAGGTGCAATTTTGTCAGATTTGCAGCTGGAACTGCCTGGAGGCATCTCTAGGATGGCTAGAGTCTCCACACAGGATATTAATCAACACATGTAAATGTACAAATAGTGGCCATCAGTTGGCCTATGCACAGCAGAAACTGCCTGGGGGGATCTTCCAGATTCCAAAATTCTCCTGGAGAGTCCTGTAACATCTAGTCGAAAGCTTTGTCACAAAGGCAGCTAGAGGCAGAGTCCATCACCATGCCATAGGTCAGTCTGCTCTCACACCTATGAAGGAACTGGTTGCAGTGTTCCTGGATTACATGGGGACTTGATGACACGGTGCACTGGGTGTGCACACAACCACAACCCTGACACCCAGCTAAAATACAGCTGTGGCTTGAATTTCCTCCTTACAACTGTAACTCAAACTCATTAGCTTATCCTCCAATACTTGCCAAAGGAAAATTTGATAAATTATAATAATCTTATTTTTTTTAATTAAAGCTTTGTGAGCACTGCATATGCACAGCAAACTGTTCCTGCAATCTTCATATGTTTATGTATGGAATATAGCAAGAATGTAAGTATACGAAATCTCAAAACGCTTTGGGAAGTGAAAGCAGTTCATACCCCATACACTGGCATCTGTCACCATTTTCAGCAAATATAGTTCCACAAAATCATTTGGATTTTATGTATGAATGTTCATACATTGTTCATCATGTTTATTTTTAATGTGTAGTCAAAATATATTTATAAGAAAGAACAGGAAAAGAGAAAAGGAGAGCAAAGGAAAGAAAGATCACAGAAGAACAGAGAGAAGGAAGAGAACGATCAGGAATAAGTAGTAGCTGAGAGAGTAACTGAGTAGTACTGAGAGAGGTTTGTCTAAGAAAAGATGTTTTTGGACTGTTCTGGCTGAAAGAGTTTGGACAAAATGGAAAAAAATAACAATTTTTTGCTGGATTTCTTGATGTTCAAAGAAAGAGAATTTCACTTAAAAAGTAAATATTTTACTGGTAAAACTCCCAGTAATTAATAACCTTAATCCATACAGGCAGACTTTTTCCCAGCTCTAGGACTTAATTGATCTCAATATTAGATATGGCACAAAAACCTGAATAGAACTAAATAGGACCACAGCTGATAAACCGATAAAACATGCATCTGTGGTGAGTGTTACTGTTAGTTTAGGAACAGCAAGAGTTACAAATGAGCTTTAAGAAGTTAATTTATCCTTTCAGTTTCAATAAAAGGGCAGAATCTCATTCAGTAGCCATTTTAATCTGACAAGACAATGAAGATGGGTGCCAACCAGCATTGTACCTTATGAATGATAGAGAAAATAAATGTTTCTGTAATTATGATAATCTGTTGTACAAATCCAATGCCAGAGGCTAATAAAGAAACCTTCAGATTTTTTTCTCTTTGCTGCTTTTTAAAAACAGCACTAAAAGTGCTTTACTTTGACCCCCCCAATTTTTTAGCTGGTATATCTGGTGCACTGATTCAAAATCACTTTGTTTTCTTTGAAAAAGTTCCTTCATAAAGGATGTAATCTTTTTCAGTTTACAAAAATGCTTGAAAAAGTGTAGGAAAAAAAAAGAACCTAGTTAGAATGCTTTATAACCATTGATGACACTCTGGCTATTTTCATACTAATAAATCTCATTTCCTAAACAGCAGTTATCATGCCTTGTTGGTATAATGTATACATTGAAATCTCTATTATAATTGTGATAATACTCTGACATACACTACACCAAATACCACCTCATAAACTGTAGTGATAGGAAGTTAGAGTAAACTGGGAGAGTTAACAGTATGATGATGTTAGCAGAGGAACACAGGATGAGAAAACTGTTGCAGAAAAATTTTACCAGCTAAAGTAATTCCCATGTAGAAGAAGTTATCCGTGTATCACTCAAGACCAAGTCAGTGTGCTAACTTTGTTTCCCTATGCTGGGACACCTTGCTGTTTAACCTCAGTATCTTTTAGTGTATTTTGTCTTATTTCTTCCCTTCCTTAAAATGTGTGGTTCCTGTCCATTTGCAACAATAAGACGTTCAAGAGTTGTTGCAGGGAGATGACTGACTGAAAGAAATTTTCAGCTCTTGTTTCTTCCACCTAAAAACAGATCGTAGTTTTAGAAATTTCAGTTGACCTTGGTAATAATTTTAGTGCCTAACAGCCTAGAAAAATCTTGATTTTCTGCAGATGAACATTTCCATTGTACCTGAATGTGCAGACATGGAAAGAAAGCTTAGAGGCAGTGGTAAGTTTTCCTACAATTATCATGTATGCTGACATTCAAGCATACGGATCACCACTTCCTCCCCTCCTGAAAAGGAACTTAAAGCTCTAGTATTTTCTTGACAATAGTCCTGCCTCATAGGGCTTTTGGCATTATGAAGTATGCACTATGAGAAATATTTATAAAATACAGTAGAGACTGACTACACTTGAAAGTAGGGATGGGATAGCTGAAGATGTGAGGCATAACACTCAATTATAAAACATTGTATTAAAAAGAAAAGGCTGATAACCTTTCATTTGAAAATGAAAAGCTCTAGCACTAAGTGTAATATATTTTATGGATAAAATTTGTCACTATAGTTATGCTACAAAGAAATTAAATACACTATGGGTGAGTAGTGTCATCTAGCAAATTCTGACCTCGAGGTAGAGGACTCTCTCAGCTTGTTCAGTGCCTTGGAATAATTCACAAATTAATGCTCTTCACCTGGAGAAATCCTAACCTGAATTTTTATGCCAAGCCTAAATAGATCATATTTACTTTTGTGCTCACTTAAAAAATAGGCAACAAATATAGTAAGAAGGGTAAAATGAAGTGGCAGAATTCTTCATAGCAGGTGTCGTCTCTCACCCGTAAAGTTTTAAGATTGTATTTGTTCTCTACCTTTTGGGGTGTGCATGTCAATCCTCTGTTTAACAGTTATATTGTTATTTCAGAATCAGTTGTGTCAGTTGATGTCAGAGTTTCAGGTGATGCGTGCTGCTGGTACACATTTCCACATAAAAGTATATCATGACAACAGCACTGTAGCAACATTACCAACAGGGTCTTCTTCTTATGAAAGAAATAGGTGCTGCTACACTCTAATGTACAAATATATGTAGAACATGTGTGCCCATTTATTCCAGCTGAAGTGGATTTAGTAACTATGAACTGTCAGAAAATGATGTTGTGTGTTGTATTTTATTCAGGGAATAGGTACAAGACAGATAATGAAAGTTAACTCTAGAAATATAACCTGTTCTTTAGCCTGGAAGAAATATTTGTGACAGACAAAAATGTAATTAATTTTAAATAAAATTTGCATGCTGAGATTTATAAATTTGATGAAAAAGCTTTCACTTTTATTTTCAATATGGGTGGTTGTCCGTAGAGCTCAGCAATTCATTCATATCTCTGCAAATGTCTATTTGACGTAATACTATTCAGCCTTTTACTGGATCAGGATATAATGCTCCCAGTCCTGTATAAGTATGGTTTGTTCTTTTCAATTCTTATTTACATGATTTCCCATTATTTCTTCTTTTTAAAGGGCCCTGGTAATTCCTTGTTGTTCAGTCAATTCCATTTTTTAATGTGATTTGGCTAATTTTGGGTTTACTATTATCTAAGTGTAAACATCAGAAAATTTATAGGAAAACTTAAAAAAAGTTTTTTTTTCTGTCTTATTGAGGATTAACTTTACTCTTCTTTTCATTAAAATTCCTGGGCTGGACAGAGACCTGTGACCCACTGAAATGAAAACATTACTCCAGGCTATGTAAAGGAAAATAAACAAAAAAAAAAGCAAAAAACCCACAAGCATGAGATTTCTTCTGCTTTATCGCCACCTATACATTTTTAATTCTCATACATTCCCACGGTAGAAAAGTAAATTGTAGGCAAAGGCCAGTAGAGTTTCTGGTGGGAATCTCTGAAAGCTAACTTTTAGAATCCCTTAAGACAGGGATAAAAGTGGGACCTTTTAAATACACCAAGTACTCACAATAGCTTTATTACCGCATTGCTACTTCACTCTGTAGATTGCATGAAGGCCTGGAGACTAATTTCAGCAGCAGTCACAATTTACTAGCTATAGTAGCCCTCAGATGAATAGTTTCTTGTAAAATCAGTGGCAGCTTTATCCTATTGGAGCACAAATAAATCAGCTCTTATTATTCCACATTCATTTAATCCTGGGACATTAGTCAGCGAGACCTTTCTGCAGCCTAATAAACAGCAGCAGCAGCAGTTTTTCTTTATGAGAGTAGTTGTTCATCCTAAATTAGAGCTGGCATTAGGGGAAGGCAGAAACTTTCGCAGCATGATTTAAAGATATATAATATGAGACTATAATAGTGTATGAAAACTGCACCCGTGTGTATAAATATAGCAGGGTCATAATTTTGCTATATGTGGGTTACTTTAGAACATGTGGGTTATTTTATCTGTATATCTTGAAAGTGTGTATTTTGTTGTGGTGAGTAATATTCATGTTATCTGGTTATTTCCCTGGATTTGGCAGTAGCTTCTGAAGTTGTACCTTAGCTACCTTGTGCGGGGGTAAAAAATATGAAATGAAGACACTGATTCAAAAAGATTATTTAACTGTATGTTATTATTTCCATTTTACAACCCATAACCAAGAAAACATCTCTGAGTTCATATTTACAAACAATACTTTAAAATGTTTGGTGGTGTTTGTGAAATGGACAATATCTGTGCGTTTGTGCGCTCTCCTCCTAGTTACTGCAATATATGAAAAAAAATGGCTGTTGCTCCTTTTAAAAGCTTTTATTTTGAACTATTCTGACAATTTTTTTTTTTTAATGGATATCAGTGTAGGTCTATCCCATAATTTACAATATAGATAAAAAGTGGTAATGTTCAGAATGAAACATGAAACTTCAGAAATTCAGTTCTCAAGAAAGGAAGCCATTTGGCTGAAAGCTGTACAAGAGTTCCCAACCTCTTCAAAATTTGTGCTGTGACCTTTAGGGCTTTTGCTGGCTGAAAGCTGCAGTTTCAGTTAAACCACTTGGGATTATGTATTTGCTTGAATGGTAATTTCAGAATGAAATTCCAGAGTTGTGGAAGTGAAAATCTGGTGGAGTGGCTCAGGAGCACATGGCTTGTGATGAGATGCTTTGAATTAAGGCTTTTGAAAAGTTTTAGCATTTAATTATTTCTGGTGAGTGCACTATGTCTCAGTATGTAAATGACTGTTATTGTTATTTATTGGATCTGACTTACAGTCCATTACTAAGAATCTTCCAGCTGAAAAATGGTGTCTCTTGAAGTACTTATTTTATGTCAGTTTGAATCCTTAGGTAGGAAAAATAGGGGACTCTTATGTCTGCAGAAACATACATGCAAACATAAACACGCACACACAGGAAAGTGGATGCATATACATTTATTAATTCCTACAATTTTATCATCAGCTATAGTTAGAATTTTTACAATACTGGAAGTAATTTACTGTTCCTTCATGTTCTCCATGTAATCTGGATATTTTCTTCTTTTTTTTTTAAATGGATTTTGTCTGTAGCTCTTAACTTGATCTCATTCTGTTATATTATTGAAATAAAAAATAGAGACTGAACTGCTAAACTATAGTCTGTACTATCTTGTTGCCTTGTGGTGTTTGGTTTTCTATTGTAAACATCCTTGCAGCTTCTTCTCTCTCTTTGTACCACTGATATGTAATAAAAATGAAAATAAATCTAATATGAGCACTGCTTTATGGGTTAATTGTCTGTTTGTGACTGAGTGGCTCTAGGAATCACATAATTGCTGCCAAATATCTGGACGAGTCTTTTAATGAAAATTATACCTTTCATGCTTGCCAACAGTGCCAGGAAGACAGAGCAATTGGAGCAAAACCATAATTTAGTACTGTACTTCCACTCACTTCTACCAAACAGAAAGCACATCTAATGCCTCTGTTTTTATGCGGTTGACATACAGTATGGGAAGATGTTGATGCAAAATACCTGCTGTCCAAAATACTAGTAACTATCAGGGTACTACTCTCATGCAGCTAATATTTTCCAGGATTCTTCATTTCCTGTCATTCACATACACTGTCAGCCTTGTAACATTCCAGGAAAATAGATGATATTTTTCCTCTTGAATATTCTTTGAATAATCTTGAGTGGATCAAGAAAGAAACATCACAAATCTGTTTCTGAGTAAAAACCACATGCACCCTTTTTTTGGTGCTTACATTAAAGATTCATCCTTCCTGCCTCTAAAATCTTTTTTCCCTCTTTTCTGAGAGATGTCCCACTTATGCCCTGCCTGCAGAATATGTTATAGACTGGAAGCACAAAAAGCATAGCAGAAAACTGAGGGCTTCTTCTCAAGAGCATAACTGCTGCATTTTGCAGAGGTGCTGAGGGCAGAATTCAGCAAACCTGTTCTTCCATGGGGTTGATGTGCCTTGTAGGGTAACATGAAGACAGGGTCTTTATGCACTGGCTTGGCTGAATGTTGTTCACAGTTCACCCAGGAACATAGGTAGCATGGAATGCACACTGGCCCCCTTCACATATCCCACCTAGGACAGCTGGGTACAAAATGTATGAGAACTCACTCAGACTTTTTCAGAAACTGAGCAACCTTTCAGTAGTTCTCAGACTACTACAGTCCAAGGCAAATGCTGACTACTTTTGACTAATGTACTCAGGCCTTGCTTGTACAAACACTACACCTGAATTCAAAGGATCCAGTTTGAAATTAATGTGGCTAGGCACATGCACTCTCATGTTCATACCTCCAATTTCCCCCTTTAAATTGTAAGCCTAAATCATTTTGAATGTGTCTCATGGTATATCATAACCTGGGCTGCTTAGTGACAAGTGAACTGCTTGCCTGGAGGAGCTGGTATGCTGAAGAAGAATAGCTGATGCTTGACATCCTTCCTGCTGCAGCAGGAAAGACCAAGAAACAGGTTAGCAACCTAATGCAGGATTCCTTATTATCTAGGACTGTAATGCTTGGTTGAAACACATGGACTGAGTTGTAGCCTGGAAGACATCCCCACATTCTCCTGGGAGAAGGTGCTATTGGGAATATTATCATGTAGTCAAAAGAAATTTGGCCCTGCATTTTGTGACTTCAAAGCTTTTAAAGATCTGATGCTATTTCCTGTACCAAACTGTAATACCTAGATCAGAATCTGGCATGGACGAAGATTGCCCTTGACAGGCCGTCTGCACCTTCTCAAGCAGCTGGCAGTGACCTGCATTGGAGAGGGAAAACTGAGGTAGGCTGGCAGGCTGGTCACAGCCAGGAAAGGAATTTCACTCCACCCAACACAAAGAGGGGGAATTGGAAGATGGTCTTGATTTTTATTCTATTTTTCACTTTCTCTCCAGTTCATTTTGATTCTGTCTGTGGGGAAGAACAGTCTCTTACTGCATCCAGGGTTAAATTTCCAGCATGATATGAGGATTAGTTGCATTCTCGTCCCCATACCAGTAATGAGTTGTTCAGCTCAATGCCTGCATACTGTGCTGAACATTTACCCCCAGGGTCTCAAGTATCAGTGAGGAGGGAGGGCGAGAGCTCAGGAGACTTCTTCAGCTTGAGAGATCCCAGGACAGGAGAGTGGAAAATGGCAATTATTGCATGTAGTAGAGAGAAAAGCTCAGGACTGAAATAGCAGGGGGATTGCAGTTCAGGATTAAGTCCCATTGCCAGAGCGGCATGGGGGAGGCATAACATAATGTGTACTCTCACTGTGCCCGGCTCTAGCCACTCTAAGTTGTGACCCACTCATCCTGTATGTTGGACAAGGGCAAAAACACCAACATCATGGTAAATTAAACAAATTAGGTGAGCCCAGTTTTCAACATTGATTTGCATATATATTGCTCACCAGGGAACCCTCCATGGGCAAAGGCAAGTATCTGATTTGCACACTTAGATTTTGCTTTCATATTCTGCATTGGCTCATCGCATGCAAATGTATGCATTCAGTTGCATGCACTGAGGTTTGGAAATCATTCCTTTGGTTTCAAGGAAGAGAAAGACAGAATAATAATCACTCCCCCCTGTCCCCCTCTCCCCGGCCTATTGTCAACAAATTTCAATTCATCACTGTTGATTTTGCTGAAACCTACTTTGGAACGTTACAGCTCGGATTGATGTTATCCAATGCCATTTTTATCAGGGTTTCACTGTGCAATACAGAGTATTCAGGGCAGTCACTGCAGGCTGCTGGTGCCCATGATTGCCTCTGACATGTACAGCTGAAAGGACTCTTATTCCAAGAATGATCTTCTTTTTTAGACTGTATTGAGTTGGGACTGATTTTGATAGCCAGTTTCAGTCAAGAATCATAAAGTTATTGCACATTTAAGACCGTCAGTATGAGAATCATTCTCTGCCTCTCTCTCCCTCCCCCTCTCACCATTCTTTCCCCTCCCTTTCTCTCTCTCATCATTTCACAGGACTGCAAGGTTACAGAAAGGTCTAATCAATTGTCAAACTCTCCTTTATCTCTGAGAAGGTGGTAAAAAATCTAACTGCCCTGCTGTAGGGGGTTCTTCTGACTACACAGCACCCTTTTTCACATACAATGCTACCATGATTAATGTCCTCCCACCTCAGACCTTGTTAAAACCTGTTCTTTAAAGCAGGCTGGTGCACCACAGTGAGAGCAAGAGCAAGGTTGCATAAATCAACGTGTTCTCACAGCCCCCAGGATATCCATTATAGATGCCAGCTGGATGACTGGAAGATAGAGAAAAATGAATATTGTATCCTGTGGCCTTTTGCCTCTAATGACCACTTTTCAACATTTTTGAAGGCATGATTAAATTTTGATAACTGGGGAAGTCACTCTGAGCAGGCTGAAATAGAGATAAATTGACTGAGGGTCTGACATCCCAGTGGAGAGCAGGCAACTAATTAGTGTGTGAATCGCACTCTGAAAGAGATGTAAAAGGGAGGCTGGTTTAATCAGAGGAGCTGCTGAGGTACAGAAATAGTCAGGGATAATAGCGGCCTAGGTAGAAATCACAGGCTCAATGAGCAGCTTTTTCTGTCCGCTTGATTGGCAGCTGCTGACCTAGTGTCCAAAACCTTTGAACTCTTACAACAGTAACAGCCTTGTCAAGGCAATTTGCTTGCAGCTTTCTATGACCAGTTATTTCAGCTGTGGAGCTGGGACACCCAATTTGAAAGGGCACTTTGCTCCTCTGCTGCAGTGGAAGCTGGGCGGAACAGCCTCATTATTTTTGATGACTTTACTTTTGAACCCTTTATCTCCCCCCCTCCCCCCCCCCCCCCCCCCCCCGGTCCTCTCTTCCCCAATGCACTCCACACACTGCATATGTACCCCCTCCCTGGGGACCTTGCTGTACGGATGAAGTGTCAGATCAATTTAGCTGTTGATTGCAGCAAGGGAAGTGGGGGCAGGGGGAAGGAAAAATCCCCACCACCCTGTGTAACACAGTGGTTTTATTGCAGGAACAGTTTCCTCGATGCCTGAACTGGTGATGCTGTTGGATATATGAAACATGAGCCTATCTGGAGTTCTTTTCACTGGCTGTAGAGGAATTAAAGACAGCATATTTAAGCCCTTTAATGAGCAGCTGGGATAGCACCTCCTTTAGTTGGAAATGAGGGATAGTACACCTGTGCAAGAGATGACTAAGATAACATCTTTCCTGTAATGCTTCCTATTTACCCAGCATACATATGTAGCATTTTATTTGTGGTAGCAAGAACGTTCTGACTTAAACTGGTGTTTAGGGGAATAATAATAATCCCCTGAAGCTGCAGTAGCTGATGAGGCAGATTTCTTTCTTTCTTCTTTCTTGTAGGGAGGGAGGGTAGCTGAAGAGAGAGTGAGAAGATAGGGTGGAAAGCTTGCTGTCTTATTCCATTTGGTAGTGTGAATTAGTGTTGCTCTGAATTATTTTTTTGCCTGGGGCAGACTAGTTTCTCTTTTTAAACTGATCAGTCCCCCTGGGTCTCGTATTATACCAAGGACCAGGATACCTGATGTGACTGGGTTTTGATGTGAAAGCATACTGTATCTGCAAAGCCTTCAGCTAGGATTTTCAAACCCACAATTTTCCCCATGAAAATTAGGGCCAGTTGTAACTTGGTCTACATAATTAGGCACCTGCTGTATATTAATACTTTATTACTAGGTGGTTTAGTCTAGTGGTAGCTTGGGGCATGCCTACGTGAATAAGGTAAGGTCAGCTGCTGATTGATAACATGCTGGCTATTCCACGGTCCTTGCCTGTGTCCGTGCTTTTACCTGCAGTACATGACTAGAACCACATTTATGCTCACACATATCTCCAGTGAGCAGTATGCAGACTGTTAAGGCAGGATGGCTCCTGACCCTTCAGGGCTGTGATTGTGTCTCTCTTGCCATTTCTTTGTGAAGGGAGGAGAGTTTCTTTATCAAACACATGGAAACACTTCAGGCTCGCTTACAGGCCACTGCTGTAGGTCCCCAAAATAGATACTTTTCAATTTCCATGACTCTGTCCTCTCACTATGGACTTGTACATTGGGGGGCACACGAACATCTGTTTCTCAAATATTCTTAAAATCTAGAGTGGCAACTTGGAGGTCCTTATCAGAAATATGTGATTATAATAACTTGCCCGAGATGTCACAAAACTCTTAGGGAGATTAGGAAAAACTTGATCTATTAATTTTGGATTAATGGGAAAGTCCTATGGAAGCCAAAGCATGCAGGTGTTTTGCTGAACTGGGGTCAAAGTGCTCAGAGTTCTGACTTCCTTGATCACTACTACCACTACTGCTCAAAACAGATAGGGAAAACAAGGTACAGAAAAAAGCATTTTTTCTAAGGCCATGCATAAGGTCAGGCATAGAGCAAATTGTTATGGCCTAATTGTTGGCTTCCTTTCTTGATTAGTTTAGGAATATTAAAAAGAAGAAATAATGAAATCTTCAAATTGCTAACTAGACTGGGAGAAGAGAATTTGACTTCTGTGCATGTTAAATGTGAGGCTTGTGCTAAAAGCCACCTCGTGACTCCTTGCTGACCTGCTGTAAAGCAGTGACAAGCACTCTGCTTCAGTATTGGGAGCAGCAGTCGCAGCAATAAAATTAAAAGAAAAAAACTAGCAAACCCACCACAACTAGAACAACAATGGTTTGTAGTGAAAGTTATTTATGCATCAAACCCACCACAACTAGAACAACAATGGTTTGTAGTGAAAGTTATTTATGCATCAGGACATTGGCTTCTATGAAAAAACAAGAGACTGGCATGCCAGAAATATGGGAATCTTGTATAAATATTGCTCATAAACAAACCAAGAATTAAAAGGTGAGCTATACAGCTGAGGCACCTTAAAAATAGATGATTCTGGTGATGTGTTCCTGTACATATTTCTGGTGCAGAATGAGAAATGTATTTGAACAGATGTATACCTGCAGCAATGATGATTACATGGGGAAACTTAATTTTTGAGACACAAAGCCACTTACAACTGTGTTAATATCAGTGGAACATAATAAAAAATAAGAGTTTCAATTAATGACCTTTCTTTTTCTACCAGTTTTCCCTGCATGATTTCTGACTTTGGTGTCAGATTGTGCAGCAAAACGGTTCTGAAGGTATGAGCAATAAAACCAGGCACAATAAATTTGTGTAGGCCAGGCAACTGTGATGACTTAATTGCTACTTTACTGAAAAGGCTGCAGCCATTATGTTAAATTATTAAAAATAACACTCACTGTAATTTATCAGAATTTTAGCCATTACTGCATTTTTTAAAAAAAAATAGTATCAGCAATTTTAACACTACAATGTTTGGGATAATAAAAGTCAGCAGGAGTAGTTTGAAGTACAGTACAATGGTGGTAGAGATAGGAGTATGTATTTATGTCAGCCTCACCAGTTCTTACATCTTTAGCTCTGGTGGCTGGGAGACTTAGAAGGAATACATCCTTTGTGCCCATTTGAGAGGAAGGGAAAAAGGAGGGATTGTCATGGCAAGGGATGAGGCTTTGAGGCCAGCAACTGCAGTACCCACTCTCACATGCTATTGTTAACAGATCTGCTTTTTTCTTCTGATGCACAACATTTATGTGAAGGTTCAGGCTGTGTGAAGGCAGTGCCAGTTGCTCATTTACCAAACAAGGTAACTGCAAACTTAAGCTTTGTCAGGGTGTGGACAATCTTTGCTTGTGTGTTTATGTCTTTAAGACCTCGTTTATCCAAACTCTGAAAGTAGCAGCCTTTACTAATACAGTAGTCTTTCAGAAAGCAAGCTGTATGGTGAAAGACTCATGTCTTGCCATTTATGGGTATCTGGATATTTCAAAGATTGGAAGTGAGTTTTCTGAGAGGCACCCCAGAGACACAGGTGAGTCTTGAGGGATGCTGTTCAGCAGAGGAAGAAGAATGTATATGATGCTGATTTGCACTCCTTTGAAAACTGCTTTGACTAACTGAAATATTTTCATGGGTGAAATGAGAGCAGTTAGATCTGCCAGTCTCTCAGTGCTGCCATTGCCAGCACAACCAGTGAACTTACTCCTTCTGCTTTTAGGCAAACCCAGAGGTTCTCAAATAATCACACAAGTCAAGGAACTGAGGCATGCAGAGAATTGCCAAAGATGGAAAGACTGAGGAAAGAAAAGGCTGGAGTTGTTAGAGTCAGATGTAGTTGTACAAAGAGCCTTAAACTTTGATTTCACTATGTGTGCCAGTTATGATGCAAGTATCTCACAATCCCTTTACTCATGCTTTAATAAAGGATGGGGAAACAGAAAAAGTAGGAAAAAAGCTATGACAGAAAGTGGCATTGCTATATGGGACTCTGGCAGTATTATAAACCAGCATTTTAAAACAAAATTTTGCAGTGACTGTACCTCCTTTGCCCAAATATGTTGTTCCACAGTGTATATATTTACATACATACGTGCATCTTCACGCAGAGATACATAATTGAAGCAATTAATTCCATTTAATAGCAATCTATAAAATGTTGTTCCTTAAACAGTTCATTGTAAAGCCTGTCATAATGGCAATTCAATTAAATGATACTGTATTATCGTTCCTCACCCTATGTGCAAAATCTGGTGAAAACATTACTGAAATTGGGAGAAACCATCCTAAACATCATCAGAAAGGAGTGTTTGATTAGAATCAGAACAGTGCCTTTCAAAACCTCTAACAAGTAAATTATGAATACTTACAGATATGCTTTCATTATGTAATGTCAATTTGAAGAAAGAAGTTCAGACTACCCATGGGGCTTTAAAAATACCATAATATGCATTCAAAGACAAAGATAATTGGGACATAAGTTTCTCAAAAAATAAAAAGAGCTTCAACTGATTTTTGACATATCTTTTGCAAACACCTAAAAACAATCTGGAATTGGTCCCAACTCCTAATTTCTGTATTAGTACAGAGAATGATGAAAACCATCTTTATTTCCCTCCATACTGACTCCTAACTTAGAATTTTTTCTTAAGTGCAACTTGTGCTAGAATTATTGCAGTTTTTGAATCCTGTTTTCTTGGAGATTTACTGCTACCACAGTCTCCGAACTGTATTTGCTGAATTTACTAAGTTAACTCTTCTGTGTGATAGGCCAACACATTTTTATAAATGTGATGCTCAGCCACTGGGGGAAAAATAGAAGACCTCTTTTAAAAGGCTCCAAGGATGAAGATAATTACAGAGCAGAGCTCCTAAACATTTTTCACTGAGTGAATTACACACTAGTTGGAAAACACTGGGCTAGAGCACAGAGAAACACGGTGTTGGAAATATTGTTCAGAGGAAAAGATGTAACAATAATTGGCACAAAAAAAAAAAAAGGTGATCCAGTACACTTTAAGACATCTCTAGCAGTTGACAAGTGCACAGTCAAATTTACGATCACTCTTGGGGTGTTATGTGTCATATTCACATTCACACATACAACCAATAAATATTCAGTAAGTGACTCTATCCTTACACTTTTTAAAGCTAAAAAACTTGTGTATAGCTTTTAAACTAAAAATCAGCATTGGTAACCTGGCTGCAGATCTTGATCCATAGTCAGGGAATTATGTGGGCCCCTCTGCAGCTTTGAAGCACAGGGCTTTTGCAGTTAGATCAGGTTTTTAGTTTGAAAATGCAGCTGAGTTGAAGTATGCTGGTTAAAGAGTTGAATGGTGACTTGCCTCAACGAACTATGGAACCAATTTCTGAAGAGGGATCACACCCACTTGTGGCATGAGGGAGCACAAACTAGTATAGCTTATGTAAAAACTGTTATGTGAAGAGTTAATCTATCCTCAGAAGCAAAGTACACAGTGCTCTTTGCCAGACAGTAGTGACAAAGAATAAGGCACAACTTGTAAAACTTGAGTACAGTAATGTACAGTCTGGTTGGCCCCGAGAAAATATTTGACAAAAATTTGAACTGATTTTTGATTTCAGCTAGAGAGATGGGTGTTCAACTTATGCAATAACACTATTTCTCAGAGAATCACCCATCTAGGGTGATGTTCATCAAATTAATGTTCTTCAAAACAAAGGGTCACTTCCAAAGTTTTGAATGTTATCCCATATTCTCATTTTTTTCCACCTATCATACAGCAGTAATGATTTGCGAGTACTCTACAGTGGCTTTGTGAGGACATCTTAAATAATAGTATTATTTTATCAGCACAACTGTTAAAATGCACAATTCCAACAGCACAAAAGTTAGTAACTTTTTTTTTTTTTTTTTAAATTGGTCATCATGAAGCCACAACTTGTTATGCCACTGTCATAATATTAATCTTTGGGTGACCTTTAAGACTAATCTGTGTTCCTTTAACTCCTTTTTCCAGCATTGACAGAATTGGCTGCCGGCAAAACTACCCTATACCTTATAATGCTTCATGAGAATACATTAGAGGAGTTTACCAGGCTAAAAGAACATCATGTCACTTCATTATGGTAATTATTTTTTTCATTTCTTGCATGGCTAAACATGGCAGGTTTTGGTATTTTCTGTGCTGTGAATACTTACAGTATAAAGTAAATTAGACCCAGGATGCAAATACAGATAGATGGGAAATTTTAGAGACTTACCTATCAAGAGTTAACACTGAAACTCTGAGCAAAATAATTAGTGGAGTTTCCTTGCCCTTGGAAATGTGGCTGGGCTCAGCTGGAGAGAATTATGCTGTTAAGAAAGGGAGTATGAGAAGAGCTTTAATTCTTGCTATCTTGTTTCTGTGTTGACCTGGGAAGGAGAGAGGAATCTGGCTGTGAAAAGTCCTTTTGACTCCATTTAGTGGGCTGTTACTTCTTCTAACCTTAGTTTTCCTTAGAAAACAGCCAGATTGATAGTAGTGGAATGTAAGTATCCTTAGATCTAACAGTTGAATAAAGATAATTTTAGGCAATTATAATAAAATTCAGAAAGTAGAAAGGAAGATCAAATAGCTATGATGCAAGCCAGGAGAAAATGGGTTTACACATATAATATAAAAGTACAGGACAACGAAAGGGCAGGAAATCCCTTTTTTTTGAGGGCTGGTTAATTGAGGTCACATAATTAAACATTACAGCTGTCAAGGGGGACAGTGAGTTACATTGTTTCTGGCATGGAGCTGCCAGTGGCTATCACTGGTAGCCCTACACCTTTTTGGATTGTCAGGAAATCATTTTAATACATATGAGGTTATAAACAGAGGGGTGCAATCAGATTTTAGACAGTGAATTTTCAGTCATTTGTGTTATTTCTACTAAAGAAATGCTGAGGGAGGGAGGTCCATGCTGCAAGATTACTAATCAAGCACTGCTCATTAGTTCATTATGTAGGTGACAATCTGACAAGCAATATTGGGAGTGGTTTGCTTCTGAAGATGAAATGAGCTATTAAAAACATTACTGACTGCATTCAAAATGTATTTCGAATTTTTTAAGGCATATCTTGGTACTTGGGGAGGAAAAGATGATTGGACTTCTCTACCTGTGCCTGCAGTGCTGCTTCAGCTGAGGATGAACAAAGAGGTTTAGGCAGTACCACAACTCAGCACTGTAGTGGAGAAAATAGGCACTTTGCCTCCCACTGTGAGATGAGTGCCCTTCTGCAAATAGTTTCCTTGTGGCCAGCTGTTCCAAAAGGAAAAGAATGAAGAAAGCAAAATGATGTTCCTCCTAAAAAATCCATTTGTCTTGTGTCTTCTCAAAAAAAGAAGGCAAAGTATTTTCACAGGACTAGGAACTACTTGTGTCTGAGTGGGGGGCCATAGAAGAAGATAGAAACAGCCAATATAATTGACTTCTTATTTTCAAGTGCCAGGTAACTGTTGAGCTGTTTTAATGATTTCTTAATGCACTTCAAATATGACCATTGTTAGTGCAGGATTTTATTGTGCTCACCTTGTGAAACGTTCATGATCTGCTCCTAAAATAAATTCATGCTTTAGACAGAGTTTTGAGGCAGCTTATCTGCAGTGTCTGGCTTCCTTCTGAGTGCAAGATAGACAAAAGGCTACATGGGCTAAAATTTCAATATTAATTCAATTAACTGTCCTGGGTTAAGAAATGTTTTATTGTATCTGAGAATCAGATTCACATAGATGGAGTTATTTAATTATTAAAAACCAGACTGTCATAAAGCCAAACATTGCATTTGAGTTTCTAGCTTGGAAACCTTTGCAATGTTTTGAGGAAAAATCCCTTTTTACATAAACACTGTTTGATGAATTTGAAGCCACTAGCTGAATGTAAGGCAGTGGGCCATCTCCACCATGTGCTATTACAAAAGACAGAAAGACAGCAAATATTCAGGGTGGATGAGGAGAGCATCTCAGGCATGTAACAGTCATCAGCCTGCTGTCTCCTGGCAGATACATCTGAATACTCTGCTGTGGTAAGAAGCTGCAGTGGCACATCCAAACTGAAAATATAACCAATAATCATGTACTGACTGCTGTTGATAATACCTTCTTTTTTTGTGTGTGGTAGTAGTGGAACTGTAGCTGCCTTTCCCAGCATTCTGCTTTTCACTCCATCTTGTTTCTTTATTTTTTGCAGGGTATGCAAATGGAAGTATTGGGTCATCTGATCCTAGCTTTGCTATCGCCAGAGTCTAAATAATTCTGCTACAGGATTGTGGATATTACAGTTCACAAAAATAGGTTGAAAAAGTGAAGGAAGTAGTAAAACATCTACTTTCTGCTGCAGACTCTATTTCTTTTGCTAAAAATGTCAAATACAACAACAGCTTTTTTCTAATTCTGCTATTCTGTTATCATGTTTTCTATGTACTGTTGAAGGAAAACTATCTCCAACAAAAGGGGAGAAGGCAGCAGGAAAAGGAGACTCAGAACGTTATTCCTCCATTGAGAAGACAAAGTCAAATAACTCCTGCTAACAGCCTTTACTCCGACTGCCACCATTGATAAGAAGAGAAAAAGTGAACTCTGCCAGCAGCAGTTCCAGCTAAGGGTGTCAAAAGGGCAGGAGAAAGGTGCAGCTGGTGTGACCATGCCTAATTCAATAGACACAATATAATTACGGACAAAAAAATTAACAGTAGAATGTAAAAGAGTATATGTAGTCTATATGTACCCAAGACTGCATACAGTCAGTGTGTGAGAATACTCTCAGTCATAGCAGTTATCTATGCCATCTGATAACTGCTTCAGGAAGTCAGCTTGAAGAGCAGCAAACACTCCCAGGGAGGTCAGCACATATATTGAGTAAACATGGAGAGGGATCACCCTTTATCCCTTTATTGCTTTTTTCCTTGCTAAGGGAAGTGGTTCTAGTGCTAGTGTGAGCATGAAATCTGATCACGAGGCAAGCTAGGAACCCCCCCCCCCTACTTTTGACACTTATAGACCTCCTCTCTTATCAACTAACAAGTGTCATATGAAGACTCCTTGCGAGTCCCAGGATGACAATGGCAGTGGGAATTATGCTATGCCCTAGAAATACCATTGCAGAATCAAGTCATCAATAGCTAAATAGGACTGCTTTCACACAGCTGCTCACAGGGAGAGAGAGGTGGATGGGGAGACAAATTCTATCACTGGTCTTGAGCACTGACTGAAAGCAGCTGCTGCATCTTTCTTCTCCATATGCACATTTAACCCCTGAGCTCCAGATGCCTTGGTATAGCAATATATAACATATAGATATGTTATATATGCATATAAATATTTACCAAGAACAATGCAACACCTTTGGGAATAAGAGTCCTATGTAAGTGATGCCTTTTTACAAAGGAGGTAGAATTTTGTAAAAAAAAACCCTCTCACCACATGAAAGTAACTGACAATTATTTTACTTGAATAATACATCGAGATCTGAGACCAAATCCATGCTGGTTATTCATGTGGATGATTCCCAGGGTGACGAAACCCTGCAAATTCCGGGATGTGTAGTCTGTATTGTGGTTACCATGGCTGTTACAATATTACTAACCAGGTGAAAGTATAATTGTACTCTCAAAAACCATCAAAGGTAAAAGAGTGAAGAGAGCTATTTCAGAGAATGCTGGTCCTCTGGGTGTCATTTATGTGATTATATGGATGTTTGTGTTTATCCATTTATCCATATAGACCATCCTGTGTTCATGGGCAGAACATTCTGTGAAATGGGAAATTGTCAATCCTTTGCCCTTGATGGACTATGGTTCCTGTAAGGACTGCCAATTCTGAATAGGTGAATCAAGTTTTTGCCTTAAAATAGAATACTTTTGTTCAGTCATGTGTGATCTTTTCTGATCTGAGGTAGTGTCTGATGGATCTTGCTATGAAACTGTATGGGTGCTAACATGCTGCCTCCCATGGGTGCCTGTGAAGCAGAAGCAGCACAATGGGTCATTTCAGACAGCATTTCAACATCTCCTCAGCATGATTTATACTATTGTTGACTCAATCCTTTTGGTACTGAGCTCTCCAGCCTCCTTCCAGAGTTCCTTATAAAGATGGACAGAGTGAGGGTGAGAGCTTAGGCACTGTGGGAACTTGCCACAATTAAGCTTTCTGTGACCAAGAGTTTCTACCTCTATCCTTGGCTTTTGGTGGATACACTTAGATCTGTGTAGCTTAGTTTTCATTATTCCCTTATCTTCTCTTGAGGCCAGACATTCATATTTATGCCTAAAGGAAGGGTCAGGAACGATTTGGCTTGCATATGGGTTTCTTAGGAAGCACGATTCTGTTAATCGATCTGTCTATGCTGATCTTCAAACTGCATATAAATAATTTTTGAGTGTCTGGTTACTTGAACTTTGTTTAATAAACATCTGGCCCTTTTCTGAAACACCTGAAACATCAGGGTATTTTCAGTGGGACACTAATGATTTGGCTGTACCAGGTGCTTCCCTGTTATGAGGATACTCAAGACTGCATAGCTTTTGCAATCACAAAATTACGGAATATATAAGTCTGATCTGCTGAAAGCAAAACCAACTTTGAGGTCAGTACAGGTTGCTCCAGTTGTCCAGTCTAATTTGGAATATCTCCAAAGATATTGCACAGCTGCTTTGCACAACCTCTTCTGATGTTTGATCATTCTCACTGTGACTTTTTTTCTTGTATCTGATCAGAATTTCCCTTGATGCAGCTTTTGTCAACGGCCTCTTATGCTTTCACTGTGTACCTCTAAGAAGAGTCTGGTTCTGTCAAAGTAGTCAAAGTCATCAGTTAGCTGATCTCTCCCTAACCTTCGTTTTCTTCTTCTTTTGGGCTGATAGAACATAAAGGATAATTATGTTCCTTCTGGTCTGCACCAAAGTTTGTAAAAGATGTGAATTCAGTGCTTTGCTGATTCTTCTTCTTTGCCTCATTGTAACCTATACAATGATGCTGCTGACAATTGAAACCTGCTGGATTGAATCTTTATTACTGTGTCAGCTTACTTAGTGCTAGATGAAACCATGTGAGCCCTGTATCTCTAGACAAGCGCCATTCTTTTCCAGTCTTTGTGTATGGGTGGGTGTCTTTCTCTGCAACTGTCGTTCTATGTACCTATCATCTATTGTGTTCAGTTTTGGGCCCCTCGCTACAAGACAGACATTGAGGTGCTGGAGCGTGTCCAGAGAAGGGCAATGAAGCTGGTGAGGGGCCTGGAGCACAAGTCTTATGAGGAGCGGCTGAGGAAACTGGGGTTGTTTAGCCTGGAGAAAAGGAGGCTGAGGGGAGACTTTATTGCTCTCTACAACTACCTGAAAGGAGGTTGTAGCAAGGTGGGTGTTGGTCTTTTCTGACAAGTACCAAGTGATAGGTCAAGAGGAAATGGCCTCAAGTTTTGCCAGGGAAGGTTTAGATTGTATATTGGGAAAAATATCTTCACTGAAAGGGTTGTCAGGCATTGGAACAGGCTGCCCAGGGAAGTGGTTGAGTGATCATCTCTGGAGGTATTTAAAAGATGTGTCGATGTGGTGCTTAGGGGCATGGTTTAGTGGTGGACTTGGCAGTGCTAGGTTAATGGTTGGACTTGACACTCTTAAAGGTCTTTTTCAACCTAAATGATTCTATGATTCTATTTATTATGGAGTGATAGGAAAAGTGTGCTCATTTACATAAATGAAACAAGTAGGAGGTATGCAGTAACTACATGGAATCTGATATGGCCATGAGATTACTAATTATTTTTCCTTCTGAAAGTAAGATATTTTCATGTTGAACTGCCTAGGTGCCTGAGCAATTCACTTGCTTTTCATGTCTCAAAGTATATTTTATTTATTCCTTTTCTTTAAACAGCTTTAAAAAGATTTTCTAACGTACTCAGTTTTAACTGCACATCTTCAGAACTATTATGTAACGATTAGCTCAGTTTATTTTCTTGCCAACATTACCATATTAGCTAAGCATAATGGACAAACTTGGCTTATAAATCCTGTATTATCTTCCACAGAGAATTAGGATTAGATCAATTCACACCAGGGTTTCATTTCTTACTTTTCACCAATGCCATCAGAATTTTATTTTGTATTAAAAAACATAAGGAAGATAAAAACAATCTTTCTAGCATCCATAATCACAAAGAAAAGCTTGAAAGTGCAACCTTAATTTAGTACATATCCAGTTCTGCATGTTTCTAGTCCACTTCCTCAAGGATATATATCCCACTTTCCATAACTGTTTGTCCTCTGAAATAAATGGTGATGGGAACAACGAGCTCTAGTGGCCCTCATTCAGTCTAAAA
Organism: Harpia harpyja; assembly: GCF_026419915.1. NCBI lineage: Eukaryota > Metazoa > Chordata > Aves > Accipitriformes > Accipitridae > Harpia > Harpia harpyja. The sequence continues at coordinate 74,541,614 of NC_068969.1, read as the reverse complement.
ACTACTAAAAAATACGTTAGGATTCTACAGATAAGCATAAGAAGGAGGCTTAGCAGCTACAGATGAGGTATTCCTCAGCAAGTATTCTCTACCCTGACTTTTTCTTTTTCTGCATGGGAAACCAAGTAGGTAGAAATAAACAGTAAACCCTGAAAAAGGTACAGTCTCTTAAGCAAACCTCACTGAGATATTCAGGTATTTTACAGTATTACTGCCTGTTTAAAAATAAGCTGGGTTTTTTGTTTTGTTTTGGTATTGTTGTGGGGTTTTTTTACTGTGGCAACTGTCTAATTAATTAAATGGACCAATCCCACCTTTGCTGGTTTTTGCAATTCTGGTACAAAGCAGCTAAACTGAATAAAATGCTTCTACTCACATTCATTTTGCACTTTGAAACGAAATAATAGAACATATGCTGCTGATCTCCATGACATTCACTGTAGCTGAATGGTAACATCACAAAATTGTTAATAAAACCTGGTACTCCTTTTCGCAACTCATGCAAAGAGCTCGCACACTTACTCTTTGGAGAAGGAGCTGTCTGTCCTTGTGTAGGGTATGGTTTCCTTGTAGCAAGGCTGACACTCAGCAGCAAGTAGCTTCCCTCAAAAGCAGTGTTGCTGTTGATGCGGAAGGGAGGCACTGCAGCCACCTGTGCTACACCTTTTGTGTGGACAGTGAGTTTCAAAGGCTATCCATCCAGCCACTCTGTGAGCTTTAAATGAGAAAAACAGAGGAGGAAAGACAGAGACAGCGAAAAGACACAAGGCCTTATGGCACGAATGTCAAAGGACGGTTGATTAGCAAACATACAGCCAAGGTGTTCTTACAACGGAGGAAAAAATCCTAATCTCTGATATACAGTGCAAACCACAGCCTCCCAGTAACTTGAAAAACAGACTAATATGAATAGTATACTGACCGTTTCCCTGCTGTCCTCCTTTATCCATCCCTTCCTATCTGTTCATGTCTCAGAGGCCAAGTAAATAGAGCTCTTCTGAAAAGGCCTGCCTGAGAAAGCAGGAATCCTCCCATTTTGCTGAGGGGCAATTCAGCTCCCCTTAAACTTGCAGAATTCCCAGTGGCTGCTAAGAGTACCCTCATAGTGCTGCAACTTCTGCCACTGCGAAGCACAAAACTGACACAATTACAAGACATAGATTGAGATGTTTCAATAGCTTCAGCCACCCATAAGGACTAGTGAAAACCTAGGACACAAGCCTCTTGCAGAAAACGCCCTTTCTTTTGGTTGAATGTCTTTTGAAATTGCCCTCATTATGGTGCAAGGTTACATGCAATGGGGTTGCCTCTTAAAGTGACCCTGTTAGAGATTGCCACTTGTGAGAAAATCCATTCAAAAGTGGAGGCTGGATTAAACTGTATAGCAGGTCAAATGGCACTAGTTAGAGAAATGAAGAGAGGTGCTTCAGTCCAATGATTCTCTGGGAAGTTAAGCAACAATAACAAATTCCGTGAATACAAAAGCATGAAAGCACAAAGATTAGAGAAATGAAACACTGCCAGAGGCCGGTGAGAAAGATCTCCAAGCACTTCCTCCTTCCAGGCTCCACTGAGCAGAAGCAGCTCTTCAGTCCTGGGAAGACTGATGACATCTCAGAAAATAAACTTGCCATATGGTCTGGAAACACCTAGATGGAGATCTTTACAGGGTTGCTTTCATCTGGCGGGTGCCTAGATTATCCACTGTTGTCAAGGTTGCCCTGCAGCCTAGAAGTACAGCTTTTGCATCCTCTGTCAATAGTGAGGTCTGACTGGTACAGCAGGGGAGTTCAGAAGAAGCCCGCGGTCTCTGTTCTGTCAAAGCTTAGTGCAAAACATGGCTCATTTTATGGACGAGAAAAAGATAGATGAAGACAACACAAGGCTCTAGCGTTACTGACTCTAATCACCCATGAACAGGCAGTCATTTTGGTATGCCTCCTCACTCTGCAGAGATCACTGAGTTCAACAATCAGCTTTCTCTTAAATACAAGGCAGTTGTCCTCGTTGACCTATGACGACAACAAGGCACAGCACAAAAGCTATTTGGAGTAGTCAGGTGAAAATGTAGGGGAGACGCACTGGTTTGAAATTGTTTTTTTTTCTGGGGTTTCCTGTGATGACTTTCTGCTCATCATTTTTCATTTCAGAGTACAAGGACCAATCAGTCAGTTGTGTGCTTTTCCTTTTTGCTGAACAGTACTTGGAAGTCAACACTCACTGCAGGGTACAGAATGAAACAAAAAATGGAAACAGTATGCTGCAGGTTATTTACAGATTGCTGCTGAGCAAATTTAATCACAGACCTCTGTAACTCTATCATCATTTCCCTTGATGAGAACATCACAGACTTAAATTTTGTAAGGGAGGGGGAAAACAGACATAATCCGTGTATAACAGTAACAGCCAATTCTGCTGTGATGGGGAGAGGCACTGTATTAGGGCCAATGCATTGGACCGACTTTTGCATTGCAGCTGGGACTCTTAATGGCCATTAAAATTCCCCTGGCATTTCCCTGAGAAGGTAACTGAACCCCTCAAAGAACCTTTTATTTTTAGCCCTTTGGAGACGGCAGGATACATCACAATAATCTTGCTTAGTTGCCTCCTTATGAATTCTTCACATGTAAGGAATGTTTGATGTACAGTAATACATATCTTGGAGTTCAGTGCAAGTGCCAGGTTACCCATGTGTGTCTTGGATCATAAGGAGGTTTCCAATTATGATAATCAATTATCTGGGAGGTTCAGTGTATCGCCTCTCCTTTTAGACCTGAATTTACCTTCAGGTTTGGATAAGAAACATCTGTTATTCCGTCTATCATAATTTTTTTCTAACCAACAGAGTTTAATTAATAATTGCCAGAAAAGCTGGAAAACAAATGTTTTATAGCTGAGGAATAACCATTGCAGGTTGCAGTTTGTGGTGATCAGGGTCCCAGTGCATATGTGGATCATTGTCAGTTTGCTGGTGTAAGAAAGCACAAAAGTAATTGGAAACCTGTTCCTTCTTTCTTGCTCATATCACCCAGTCAGTTCTTACTTTGATCTTCCAGTTAAAAATTAACAGTGGTTTTTGGCAATAAACTTCCTAATTATAATTATCACATAGTATAATATGCTCTGCTCTTACAGTATCTCATAATTTGAAACCCCACTACTGTTGCTCTGTGTATTGGTTTTGTGTGGCAAGGTTTTGGTAGCAGGGCGGCTACAGGGGTGGATTCTGTGAGAAGATGCCAGAAGCTTCCCCCATGTCCAACAGAGCCAGTACCAGCTGGCTCCAAGACAGACCCGTCACTGGCCAAGGCTGAGGCCATCAGTGATGGTGGTAGCGCCTCTGGGATAACAGATTTAAGAAGGGAAAAAAGTTGCTGCATAACAGAAACTGCATCTGGAAAGAGGAGTGAATAGATGTGAAAGAAACAACCCTGCAGACACCAAGGTTGGTGGAGAAGGAGGGGAGGAGGTGCTCTGGGTGCCGGAGCAGAGATTCCCCCGCAGCTTGTGGTGAAGACCATGGTGAGGCAGGCTGTCCCCCTGCAGCCCATGGAGGTCCACGGTGGAGCAGATATCCACCTGCAGCCCGTGGAGGACCCCATGCAGGAGCGGGTGGATGCCCGAAGGAGGCTGTGACCCCATGGGAAGACCACACTGGAGCAGGCTCCTCGCAGGACCTATGGATCCATGGAGAGAGGAGCCCACACTGGAGCAGGTTTTCTGTCAGGACTTGTGACCTCGTGGGAGACCCACACTGGAGCAGTCTGTGCCTGAAGCACTGCACCCCATGGAAGGGACTCATGTTGGAGAAGTTCGTGGAGGACTGTCTCCTGTGGGAGGGACCCCATGCTGGAGCAGGGGAAAAGAGTGAAGAGGAAAGAGCAGTAGAAACAATGTGTGATGAAGTGACTGCAACCCCCATTCCCTGTCCCCCTGTGCTGCGCGGGGGGAGGAGGTAGAGAATTTGGGAGTAAAGTTGAGGCTGGGAAGAAGGGAGGGATGGGGGAAAGGTATTTTAAGATTTGGTTTTATTTCTCTTTACCCTACTCTGATTTGATTGGCAATAGGTTGAATTCATTTCCCCAGGTCAAGTCTGTTTTGCCTGTGACAGTATTTGGTGAATGATCTCTCCCTGTCCTTATCTCAACCCACGAGCCTTTCATTATATTTTCTCTCCCCTGTCCAGCTGAGGAGGGGAGTGATAGATCCACTTTGGTGGGAACCTGGTGTCTATCCAGGGTCAACCCGCCATACTCTGCTTCTGTGAACATGCTTGGTTTCCTCGGTATTTATACATACAGCTAACCACCATTGCATTTAAAGCCATTGACTATATATATTCTATGCTTCTGTGTTTTGTCCACTTCTTTTTGTGCAGTCTTTCCACTAGTCTGTGCTTTTCCTGGCCTCTGTTTCCTATTGCTATCTGTATTTGTTTTCTCTCTTCCTTGTTTCAAAACATTTCCCCACCCTTGCAACAGAGTCTAACATAAGCTCAAAATACCTTTTTAACCTTCATATCTTGGGTTAACGCTAACATTTTCTACTAACCCTTCATATCCTGATTCCCTTCGTGTTTCTATCTGCTTACCCAGAGAAGAAGTCCTACAGATTGTGACAGAAAAATGGAATCTTTCTGGGAGGTTTCAGGCAGGAAACTCATCTCTCTAAGGATAGCTATTTAGGCTCAGGCAACTAATCCATAATACCCCAGATATCCTCTGGGAATTTTTTTTCTTGTACTGTTTATGTCTCTCAGCAGGAAAAGTGCCTGAACCGCTAGAATGGAAATTCGAGTAACTGTTCTCTGGAATTTTGTCTCCTTCTTCCAGCTCATGAATACTGAAAATGGCCATCACAACTCATTCCTTTTAAGACTGTGTGGTCATTGAGAGTGGAAGTTTTCACTGTGTAACTGTTAAGAGTAGTGTAGCTGCCAAAAGTATTTATGATTTTTTTTTCTCTGTTGTTAAAATAAGACCATCTATCGGGCTGTCAGCTCATGTGAAAAACAAAACAAAACCTAACCTGGAGAACTCCACATATGGCTTCCTAAGCGGCAGCCGTGTGGGCTAGTATGACTAATTTCAAAGAAAGGCCCTCTGATGTCCAATGTGACTTGTTGCAGAGTGTCTTGAATAGAATGGTGAGTGAAAATTTGTACCAAATGTGAGCCTGCAAGAATAATTGTTGATTAAAAATGTCTTAACCAGTAAATTATATTGGATTAGAAAATTATATTAGCTTTGGCATGCAGTGGGTTTCCTTTTGACCTTGATTTTGATGTTCATTTTGGTGTGACAGCTCTCTTGCCTCTACATCATAAGCACAGTTACATATGGGCACAACTCATTCTCTGAAAAGGTTCAACTATTTTATTTCTACAGAGCACTTGAGCAAGACTTAAACAGTGCTATCTCCACATCTAAATGTAAGAAAGAAATGAAGAAGCTATAATTTAAAAAAAGGTTTTGTGTTGTTGGTTGTTGCTGCTTTTTGGTTTCTTTTCTGTCTAATTCTCTGTCTGTTACAAATATTTGTATGTAGCAGTAGGAGACTGTATGCATCAGAAAATAGATAAAGGGACCTACCTTTGAAGTGCCTTACTGTACATCTGGAAGTCGTAACAGGGATCTAGGATATTGACAGCTACTACACTTGGCACATTGCACCATGATTATCCACCTGAACCAGGGCAGTAGGCTCAGCCTGGCAAAATCCCTCCTGGTAAGAGTTACCCGTATATAACACTGATCTGCCTGAAGTCTTCCTATAGGGACATCTGTTTGGTCTTTTTGGGCTGCATTATTTTGAGCTTCTCCTTTCACATTTTTGCCATGCATTTCAGTGAGCATACTCCTGTCCATATGGGACTTCTTAAAGGAAGCACTCTCTGCCCAGCGCAGAATATGCTTGTACATGAGGGAAGCTGAGAAGCCCCATCATTGATGGGGTGTGTGAAATGCTTACATCAACCCAGCCACTATTTTGGACAGTGGAGCCTCATATGGCCATGAAATGAGCAGAAGCCTTTATAGGAAAAAATTTTTACTCACAGAAGGCACAAGAAGCCAAAGAAATCATTCATGTTACAAACAATTACAGGGAAAATGGAGGAGGCTTAATTGGACTGCTACATTCAGCTGGATTTTAATAACACTATCTCCCTGTGGAGATGAACAGTTTTGAAGCAAAAGTGTAAACACTCAGGAGTAACAGTCTAATGCATGGCAGGTTTAGCAGGTCCCCAGTACCTGGAGGAAGGAAGTCACCAACTCAAGCTGAGCAGCAAAGGCATCTTCCTGCGGCACACGGATGAGATGAGCCAGAGCCAACCAATGGCGCGCTGCCCTTCTGATGTGTAAACTCATTGCTCTGTATCATTGCAGTGGGGCATCAGAAGGCAGAATTGTAAGGTAGAAAGCTGTCCAGTGGAGGGACAGCAGTAGTTCCTCTTTCAAAGCATGGTATTGAGCTGAGGGAAGTTACCAGAAGAGCTTCTCAGGTACTGTTGGGCTTCATATATGCTGTAGCTTTTGGCAGGTAGTCAGATACACTCCACATCTTGGCTGCTGTTACTTGTGAACTAGAACTTGAGTTCAGAACACTGAAAACCAACAGCAAATCCTTTGCCGAAGTACATTTTCCTTACTACCGGTATGAGTAGACGGTGGTGTGAGAGACAATCTGGGTAACTGTTGACATGCCGCAGTCTGTGTAAGGACACCTGCTTTGTTGTTGCAGCCATCTATGGCAGGTATGAGGACAAAATGGGGGATCATTTGCACCAGATTGGAAGGTCTTTTTTGTGTATAGATGAGGCTTGGGTAGCCAAGTTTTGATCCAGAACAGAAGAAGTAAGAAATGACAAATTTTTCTAACAACCAGGCCATAACTTTTCTACCAAGGGCTTAAAAGAGGTATGAAAGTCTGAAACTAAACAAAAAGTGTGTTTTCCCATTTTTAGAATTTCTGTGTTACTAAAAAGCAATGACTGTAGATTTATTTCAGGAACCTCCCTCAGAAATGAAATTCTATGCCACAGTTTCTGGGTTCCACCCTGAGTATGACAAATAGTTTTCCCTTCTCACTTCACAATGATTTAGGGACCTTGGACATGGGAGGAAATGGTAGACTGGGACAGCAGAACAGTCCCAGTGCTGCACTGAAACATTAGCTTAGCTTGCAGAATCACTGGGCACTCCCTATAAGGATGACATGGCTGTTACTCCAGCCCTCTGATGCCACGTATTCACCAGTGTCAGGAATTGGTTTTTCTGTCTCTGGAAATGTATGCAAATTAATTGAATGAATTACATAGTGGAATTACTAAAGGTAAAATAGTGAGTTACCAAGGATTGTGCTCTGCCTGGACTGTCTGGGAGCTCTCTGGGAAGGTCACAGTTGTCATTCTACCACAGGGGAGCAGAAATGAAACAATTGCTGAGCATCCCTCCAATAGACACAAGGCTTTCCAGCTTTCCTTTCTTTCCAGGAAAGGAAAGCCTGAATGCACTTTTCAATCTCTTTTCAGGGACTCTGTAAAGTCTCATGTGTACCACTTACTTTGAGCAAGGAACTTATGGCTTTGAAAAAAATCAGGCTACCAAAAAAATGAGTCCATTACAAGAGTCAGTGCTGGGAAGAGCATGCTGCCACATGTGCACTGCACAGTTGTTGCAGTCCCACTCCCATCCAGTGCATGTAAGCATTTGCAGGTTTGTGTTACTCATGCTCTGGGTATATGTAACAGTGTGTGCTGCTATAAATCAATGTTTGTATGTTTCATTTTCTTTCCCTGAAGTCGCAACTGGAGTCCAGGCAGATGTTGGAGGTAGAACAGTATTTCAGCTTTACTCATAATGAGAAAGGGAGAAAGGCAGTTTCCTTATCCTGAAAAAAGGCTACAATGGGTATTCAACTGCACCCACTGGCTGCTGTTATAGCACAGAGTAACAGGGAGGCAAGAAGATGGGGATGAATGTTCAACATGTTGGTTAGCAGAAGTCCTTTGTTACTGGAACACGAGTGTTTCAGGTTTTCCATGCTACAAAGAAGAACCCAACCTTATGGTTTTCTCCTAAGATACCAGTCACGTCTTTCATAACCGTAGCAACAACGATTACGTACTTCAACTAAATACGTCCTCACTAGTCATTTTCTCTTTTGTCTATTTCTGTATTTCCTTCAGCAACAAATTGGAGCCATGAACAAACTTTATATAACTGTAGTAATGAGGATTTTCCAGCTGGACCCCTAGCACTCTCATTAAACCTTAAGGTGCCCAAGGCCATCCTAGCCTCTAAATTATGTTCAGGTATTTCTTTCCATGTTCTTTTGCTCATAACATTCCCAGAGATATTGAGGTATAAACAGGCTTTGTAGCAGGAGCACTGGAGAGGGCTTGATCTAACTGTTCATTAGAAAAGATTTTGAGACTTCAATGGACCATGAGCTGTGGTCTTCTAGCATTGCTAACAGCTTGACAATTCCACACTGAGGAATCTTAATGGCTCTGTCAACTTAAATTTAGTGACTTTTATGGCTAGAATCTGCAAGACTGTTTTGCAGTGCAATACTTCTACTCAAAGACTTCAAGCTCGGCCTTAGGCTGGGTACTACATTCAAAGAGGGCCATTTGCCTCTGAGCTCTACTTTAGTATAATGCTAATGCAAACTGTAAATGCAAAAGGATGGGAAGCTGTATGGTAACACTCAACCTAAACATTACTTGAGGGAATTTATGTCAGCTGTTGATAATTTCTTTCTTCCTTACTGCATGGACTTAAGCAGAAAAAAAATCAAAGTACTTTGGAAAGGCTCCTGCATACTCCAAGTCAGTGGCTGCATCTGCAATGAATTGACTAATGTATATCGGCATGGTCTGGACTGTTCATAAAAAACAAAATTCTGAAATTTTAATAATGGAAATATAATAATTTTTAATTTAGAGTGGCAAGTTATTGACCCGACTTTGCCTTCCTTCCTTATTTCTTCACATCACTGTTTATGCAACAGTTGCGGTTCAAACTTGACATTAGGAGGTTCAGACTTGACATTAGGAAACATTTCTTTACCAGGAGGGTGGTCAAACACTAGAACAGGCTTCCTAGAGAGATGGTTGATGCCCCATGCTTGTCAGTGTTTAAGAGGCATTTGGACAATGTCCTTAAAAATATTCTTTAAATTTTGGTCAGCCTTGAAGTGGTCAGGCAGCTGGACTAGATGATCGTTGGAGGTCCCTTCCAACTATTCTATTCTATTGAAATTATATCTGGGATTTATTTTTGCCTGTTTTAATGTTTTTCTTCACTGCAAACTTTTTAGAGCTTAGTTGAATAAGATAATATATATATAGCTGAAGAAGAAATGCTATTCTTTTGAGATGAAAAAAGACAATAAACATCCAAAAACTTGCAAAAAGAAGAATTAAAAAATGTATTTAGTTGTTTCTCAAAAATATGGAAAGGTACTTGAAAATTTAATCAGAAATTTTGGAGTGTGACAAACAATTCTAAAAGGTTTTGTACCTTGAGGTATAGAATAATTTTTTTTTTAATCAAGAACGTTTCATAAGCCATGCACAAGTTTATCAGAAATAGAAGTTGGAGGCAGTTTTTAAATATGAAGTAGTTGAAATGACTATCCAGGTAGTCTTCTCCAGTACTTTTTAACAGAATATTGTCAATGAACAATATACCATATGTGATGTGAAAATGTTTGTCTCCTAAAGGGAGAAGGTTCATGTGGTTTCAGATGATCTTCAAGGAAGGAAGCAGCATCAGATTGTTACACTATTTCAAAGACATAGATACAGTGACACTAATACTTAATGTTTCTAGATTGATTTCTAATGATTTCTAGCACATCTTTAATGTGACACTTACAGTGTTATTTCTCCCTCCCTCCCAAATGCTTGTGTGCAGTTTATTCTGAAAAGTCACTCAGCTAAAAAAATACTGTTCTATTTGATCAGAAAAAAAAATATAGAATAATAACTGTAAACTTTTTTTTTTTTTTTTTTTTGAGAGGGAGATAATTCCATCTATGTGCAACCGGAGACCTTAGTGGAGTTTTTTTATATTTATGCAGAGGCATATAGAGACAGAATCTGGAATCACTACTAGAATAAAGAGAAAAAGTTTATGTATTAAATATTGCCTTTTCTGAAGGCCTACTGCAATAAGTGATACCTACTTTTAGATGTCAAAGTCATTGCTAGAAAATAAATGGTTGAAATGCTATTTTAAAAAAGTGGCGAGTCTGGCCATAACAGTTTTGAGGTGAGAAACTGTGATAATTTTTCTGCAATGTGTAACTAGCAAACAGGAAAGCCTCACTTTTTTGTGCTCTACCTCAATGATATGATGTAATATTGCTTACTTTATTGCCTATTATGCACTGGAAGTTTTAGATGGGCCATTTCTCGATGAGCTGATGATAAAACAAAGAAACATATATAGGAAAGAAGTGTCCTTTTTATTTTTTTCTTACTGCCTTCTCATGGTATTACATATCTTATAGTTTTTGCTATTGCTGTAAAAAATGAAAACTTGAGAAAAGATTCCATAAATCCATGGATCCATCATCCAAGTTTTTCATCCTTACTCCCAATGAATGTCAGCTGCTGATCTACCACAAGTGAAGAATTTTCTCAGCCATCACCTGGAAACCATATGCACCAGAAAAAACAAAAGTCAGCCAATCTCTGGGAGATGAGATTTCATATATATTTTTAAGTATATACATATAAATTTAACTGAGATCAAATGTTTGTTGTTTTTTTTCTTGTCAGCAGTGCATGTATGTAAGAAAACCATAATTACTGTAATTTGTACACAACATAAGGTTGATCTGATTAGATGAAAAGGAACAAGCCCATTATTATTCTAGTAGGCCTAACTGTTACTATTATAGTAGGATGAAAATTCATTTACTTACCTTGTTTTAAAAACCAGGGTACCTACAAAAAACATAGTTCACCTTACTTTTGGCACTGTTAATCACTGGCAGATTTTGTGTTGGCCTAAGATGAGATCCCTTCTGGAATTTTATGTTTTTGTATTGCATTACTAATTATTTAACTCTTTGCACTTCAGTGCTATGCATTGAAATTCACTAGGAGTCACTTCACACTGGTGTTTGTCTATTCAGGTACAGCACTTAGGGTACTGTATAGTAGGTAAGATCAAAATCAGTCTCGCAATATATCTCAGTAAATGGAGAAATATGCCAGCTCCATAATGGTGATTTTGGAATATTTTCATTGAAAAATAGTCTAAGGTAGCCTTAGCCAGTATTGTATCCCACTGCTTTCCATCAGCTCCAAAATTAATATGTTTGTACCAGTTTATTTGTCTTTCTGTCTGTCAGTATCCCCCCCCCCCCCCCCAAATAAAATAGGGCATGCTCTGTTTTTTGGCCCCAAGTACAAGTGCATGGCAAGGCTGTCACCGGTACAGGTACATTCTTTCTTCCATTTCCTCTAAGGACAGTTTTGTCTTACCTGCACTGCTATTTGAAGCAACCCCTGCCATATGCTGTCACACAGCCACACCTGAAAGGTATTTGGGAAGTGAATGTTGGCGAGGTTACAGGGAGAGGCCAACAATTAAATAGTATGGATACGTTTGTTTCTGTAGAAACAGTCTAGGGCCCCAGGTTGGGCCATTGGCTCTGCCATAGTCCTGCCTCTCCAGTGTCAGGAGAAGGTGAGACTCAAGCACATTTCCTATAAAAGAAAACCATGGATCTGATTTCCAAGTTCCCTGTACCGTACACAGTGATTCTTATTGGTGTTTTATATTTATTTTGCAGTGTGACACATACAGGAACTGGTCGACATGTAGTATGTTTATATGAGGTATTTTTATCCTCTTCCACACTTAGATTTGCATTTGGTTTACATTTCTTTGTTCCTTTGCTATCTTTTTATATATATTAATTGCATTGTGGTGAAATTGCGAATTTGGTTAAAACTGAGTATAACTGGTTAGAAAGGAAAAAAAAAGTGAACCAAAATACTTTCAGACATGTTTGTAGCACCTGGAGGTGTGCATAACAATGCTCTAATTAACTGTTAATTTCAAAGGAGATAGGCAGGGAAACACTGTAAATGCTGAGGAAGTATTTCAAGTGCATTAATCTATAAAGACAACTCCTTTTAATCCTAGAGCTTTGGAAAATAATCAGTGAGCTAAAATTCAGGAATTTTAGTACAGGCATGATAAAGTGGCTATCACCAGAAGAATATAATAAAAGATGCATTAACTAAAGTCCATACAGACTCTTTATTAATGAAAAATTCTGAAATGACTACAGAGAGTTTTGACTAAGAACTGCCAGATTTGATCTACAGACAGCAGTAACTTTCAGTGAGAAATGCAAACTTCAGCTTGTGGCTTGAAAATATATTTACATATATTTTGACTACTTTGTAGGTATGTGTGTGTGTACAGCAGAGGATCTTGGGAACAGCAGGCAAATAGACACAGATTAGAAGTAGGGACATTTTTCATGAAGTAACAGGCTGTATTCTCATTTTCTTTCAGTAATGGGTATCTTCACCCATTACTGGTATTTCATTGAGAGCAAAGTATCCTCAATTCAGAGCACACATGTTTTGCAAAGGAAATTCAAGAGAGGGAAGATATATGAAAACTCATTCTTCCCCTTTCTTACCGGCAGGAGCTTTTCATGTGGTTTGCAAGGTCAACAGTCTATTTTCCTAGCACAGGTCATTCTTGAACTTATTTTCTTAGAAATAAAGAATTAGATCTTTTTTTTGAGATAATCACATGCACACACAGAGGTCTGAAGCTGACTGGATGAGATATCTCCACATAAAAAGAAATGAAAGTGCCATAGACCAAGGGTGCTCATCAGGAATAAGCAATATATGTTATGTACTAAGCAAAATACAAACATTGCAACTGCAGATTAGCAATTCTGTTTGGGAAGGTTTTGTGGTTTTTTGGGTGAAGGAACAAAACGTCAGATACCTTGCAGATGGAAAGGAAACAGACCAACGAATTTCAATGATGTCAATGTGGACCTTGTGAACAGCTGCAGAAATTTAGAGGAAAATGTTAGGCCAAATTTTGGTGATACTGCTGTAATTCACTAGTGCAAGGAATCTGTACAAACTTTACATGTGGTATAGAGTAATTATAGGGTAAAATGACTATGATGTAGCTGCACTCCATGTATTTAAAACTGGTATTTATGTTTCTGTTGACCTGTTGGTGTTGATGTTTCAGTTTGTGCTTTAATATATGTGAAATTTGAGATCTAATATCTTTCCATAATGAGAAGCTTATCTCTGCAACCAGACCATTCACAAGTCTACCATACCAGTGCTTTCCCTATCTTTTGAGATTTTGGCATTCTCCTGACCCAGCAGAGCAAGTATTTTGCCCCATGCTTGGAGTACAATGTAGATTTCATTGCTTTTCCAGAGTTATTATGGTCATAACCTCAGTGGGAAAAACAGACCTTAGAAAAAAAAGATTTTTACATTTTCAGCAGAGGATTTTAAAGTTGCCGCTGGAAGTTAGCTGGCCAACTCCTACATGTCTTCACAAGTTCATTTATGCCTTTTGAATATTTTCCCCTAAATGTACATTTTGCAAAAGCCTAGAGCTAAAAATGTGAGAAGTGTAAGTATCATGTGATGAGCCAATTCTCTGCAGGTTGAATGTCCATGGATAACAGGCTTCAGTTGCTAATTTATTTCATTACTATAAGGAAAAAAACAGCACCACCTAATCAATGAAGAAATATTCCACTAGTACAGAGCTGTGTGTTATACCAAACAACTAATCTTAATTACTGGTGGGGGATATTCATCTCTAGGAATAAATGGTTTAAGGGTGAAGAACAAATAGTTATTTAATGAAGGAAATAAAATATTTTCTATGATTAATAAGAAACATACTGACAGGCATGTAAGAGGAATAGTAACAATATTTAATTGATCTGTGGAATGAAGCGTTCCGATACTAGCATGGTTAGAGTCACTTGACAAACTACTGTAAGTATTAATTTTTCTCTCCTTGCACCACCAGCTGTTTATGGGGTCAACAGTGTGAGCCATGCTTTTCGTGCTGTTACTCTTCGATTGTATTGAATCTTGAATGCAATGCATCTAGAAATAGAATTTCAACAAAAAACCCACTTGATTGACTAGAGCCAGAATGTCATTTTCATAAGTACTCCACTCCTGTGAATGCTCAGAGAGTGCATATTTTTACTTGCAAATTGCTTCAGCAGTGTACCCAAGTTTTATATGTATGAGCATACCCTATCATGTTTTGCTGCTCATTCTGTTGTTATATTCTTAACAAAGGAAGAGATTGCAAATTGCAAATCCTCTAGTTGATCTGAGAGAAATCAACTCTGAATACAACTTAGAATTCAAGTTAGAGGAACCACACCTAAAATTTGTAATAGAAAGCTTCTAGTACAGTTCTGAGAAAGAGTATTTTCAATAAATTTCACAGACCAAATGAAGTATGCAGTGCACACCTGCCTCTCAGGATTAATTCTCAGGTTACAGTGAGCTTGGAGAATTGCTATTTCTTGACCTAAAAGGAGGTTAAAACACTTTCACTGGAAATCGATTCACTTTAAAGTATTTAGCACTGTTCATATTTTGTAGAAGTATATATGACAGGGCTGGTTTCAATTGGTACTTTATGTAGCAGTTGTGGGAAGCCCATCATACATAGAAAGAAATCTGAATGAGTGTTTAACAAGGTGGGCCATTTCATTATTTTTCCTCTAAAATGCTAGCTGAAAGAGGAGTTAAAAAGTACAGATCTGCTGTATGTCTGGTGTTGGTGTACATGACTGCTCCACATGCTGAAGGAAAGTGATTGTTACAAAATCCCTTTGCTATTTACCTTGCTTTTTAAATAAATATGACATTTAACATCATCAAATACTATTGCATGCTGCAAAACATAGGATGCATCTTTACTATTCATGCTATAGTTCCAGTGAAACCATGGCTGGATCAGGACAATTCTGAGTTGAAGTGATGTATCACAGACTAGAAAAAAGTCTGGAGAAAACCAATAAAAAATTTAGACCACTCCTTCACCTGAGGCAGGGACACTAAACATATAGCATTTTTGACAAATGTTTGCCTAACCTTAGCCTCCACTGGTAGAAATGACCATTTGTGTAGTGGCATTATCGATGGAATTATTCAAAGGTGTGCAGAGAAAATTAACTGTCACAACTAGAAGCAGAATTGGACTATATAAATCCTCTGCAATGTTGTACCTTACTTAAAGAAGGTGAAACACAAACTCAATTACACCCACACATCCCCTGACTTGCAAAAAGCAGTATCCATTGTTCTTTTACAGCGAGGGTAAAGGTAATGGAAAAAGGGCCCTGCAATATGAATTTTTTCACATCATGAACAGTTCTAATGCCTGTCTGTCCCCATGGCAATAGGAAAGGATCAAAATTGGAAGAGGTTGCCCAGAGAAGCTGTGGAGTCTCTGTCTTTGGAGGTTTTCAAGCCTTGACTTGGGCAGGGCAAAGCCCTGAAAAACCTGGTCTTAATTCATTGCTGTACAGCAAGTTGGATTTAGAGACATCTCTTCCCACCTGACTGATTATCTGGTTGGGAGACTGGAGCAGCTTGTGCTGAGACCCTGGCATCTGTACTGTGTGCTGGTTGGAGGTCTTCAGATCATATTTAGTCCTGTCTGCTGGACCAAATGTTGCCATCAGAGATATGGTTTAAGGCTGTGTAAGGTTCAGTTACAGCCCTGGACCCCTATGGGAAGCTGGGTGCATTTGGTGAATGCCTGGAGTAGAGATTCAGTGTTAGTGTCCTCCAAAAGGAAGCTTTTTCACACATATCAAAAATAAACCAAAGTGCAGTAACTAGTGCATAAGGGGGTTTGCTTCAGAATAACATTTTTCCTCTGAAAAAAAGTACTAAAGTAGACACAAACCATGTATATAAAACTGAATTTGAAAATTTGGCACTTAGTACCCTGGTGGGCTTGTGCTGTCTGTCTTCCTTGCTTTAGTCAGGAGTGATCTTGTGAAAGTCATCTTCTCAGCCTAAGGAGTACTGTGTAATCTGAGGCAGACTCTTTGAAAGGACAAGGAGTTTACTAACTATGGGTTTGATGCAATAACAAGGCTTTACTAGAAAATTGTGCATTAGATATAATTCAATTTTAGCTGTGAATTTATTGAGGTGTTTTTGTTGTTATTTATTATCAAGAAGAGAGGGAAGAAACTTAAAATTATATCATAGAACTCTATTTTATTGCAGCATTTACCTATTCTTCCGTTTGGACCTGTAATTTTCTTGTCGTTCTTCCTCAGCCCCTGAACACTGACTGACAGGGAGATTTTTGTTACTCTAGTATCACTTAAACAATTTTCTGAACACTTAGAAATGAAGTGATAATCATCCATCCCTCTCATGTACTCCTACAACATCTGAGACATAATCAAAGTTTAAAAGAGAAAAAGTCTTCCCTACACTAGAAACAGAGTCAGGAAGGTCTTTCCTAGAAACAGGGACTTTTTCAAAGCAATCTTGTTTTGAAATGTAGAGGAATAAAGGCAGATACAGCTGTGTGAACTGCCCCTTGGTAGAAGAGCCATTGTCTGCAGCAGCAGAGATTTGACAGTATCTTATAGCAGAGAAGGCTTGCAACAAAATGTCCAGCATCTATTCTTTAAAATTTGACCCAACTTTTTTTCTCGTTCCTTTGCAGTCCCATTCAAACTGAACCACAGTATCTAACTTTGGGTGGGAACATTCCAGTCTTTTAATCTGTCCTCCTGTCTCGCATAAACTATCAAACCTCACCTGATAATTTCTGTGGAAGATCCAGAGACACAAGAAAGCTTCATGTCTGCTCTAAAGCTATTAATTACCGTAAGGATGGAAACAAAAGAATACAAGGAACAGTTGGAGTGAGTTGGAAAGTGCACCAAGGTGGCATAGAAATTACAGCTATACCCACTACCTGCTGGTTCGAAATCAAATGCATTATTCTAATGAGAAAGTAAGTTTTGGAAATCTAAAAAATGTCATCAAGAATTTGCACATCTACATTTTGTCCCATGAGCCTGAATAAATACATGACGGTCTATGCAGAGAACCAATAGAAATGGAAGATCAGTAGCTGTGGTGGGTTGACCCTGGATAGACACCAGGTTCCCACCAAAGTGGATCTATCACTCCCCTCCTCAGCTGGACAGGGGAGAGAAAATATAATGAAAGGCTCGTGGGTTGAGATAAGGACAGGGAGAGATCATTCACCAAATACTGTCACAGGCAAAACAGACTTGACCTGGGGAAATGAATTCAACCTATTGCCAATCAAATCAGAGTAGGGTAAAGAGAAATAAAACCAAATCTTAAAATACCTTTCCCCCATCCCTCCCTTCTTCCCAGCCTCAACTTTACTCCCAAATTCTCTACCTTCTCCCCCCACGCAACACAGGGGGACAGGGAATGGGGGTTGCAGTCTCTTCACCACACATTTTCTCTGCTGCTCTTTCCTCCTTACTCTTTTCCCCTGCTCCAGCATGGGGTCCCTCCCACAGGAGACAGTCCTCCACGAACTTCTCCAAAGTGAGTCCTTCCCATGGGCTGCAGTTCTTCACAAACTGCTCCAGCGTGGGTCCCTTCCATGGGGTGCAGTGCTTCAGGCACAGACTGCTCCAGTGTGGGTGCCCCACGAGGTCACAAGTCCTGACAGAAAACCTGCTCCAGCGTGGGCTCCTCTCTCCATGGATCCATAGGTCCTGCGAGGAGCCTGCTCCAGCATGGACTTCCCATGGGGTCACAGCCTCCTTTGGGCACTCACCTGCTCCTGCATGGGGTCCTCCACAGGCTGCAGGTGGATATCTGCTCCACTGTGGACCTCCATGGGCTGCAGGAGAACAGCCTGCCTCACCATGGTCTTCCCCACGGGCTGCAGGGGAATCTCTGCTCTGATGCCTGGAGCACCTCCTCCCCCTTCTTCTTCACTGACCTTGGTGACTGCTGTCTCACGTATTCTTACTCCTCTCTTTGGCTGAAGTTACCCTTGCAGAGGTTTTTTTCCCTTTCTTAAGTACGTTATCCCAGAGGCGCTACCACCATCACTGATGGGCTCAGCCTTGGCCAGCAGTGGGTCCGTCTTGGAGCCAGCTGGCATTGCTCTGTCGGACATGGGGGAAGCTTCTGGCATCTTCTCACAGTAGTTACCCCTGTAGCCCCCCCACTATGAAAACCTTGCCATGCAAAGCCAATACACTTGCATGTAATATGTGCCCTGTATTGAAAGACAAAGGAAAATGGTGTCAGAATACGAGGAGTGGATGCAGTTTCTTGTGCTACCTGTGAAAAGGTATATTTCCCCAACCAATATCAGGTTGTTTCTGCGCATAATTTTAAAAAAGCAAAACATTAGTCTGTCTGTTGTGATTCCTCACAAACAGCAGTTGCTGTGAAAAGTTCTCCTTCCTTCTCCTGAAGGCTGAATTTTTTTCTCCTTCCTTGTGCATCAGCTTTGGAAACATTGCATTGTATTGTATTGACAGTACTCTAGAGGCATCTCCAAAGACACATATATGTCCTTTTATTTTTCTAAAGAGCAGGCAGTACTTTAGATATTTTTTTAAAAATGGCAAATTACTACTTTCCAGGAAATCTGCTTTGTCATTGTAAATAATGAGTGCCAGACAGTTGCAGCATTGTCATATGAAGTGAGGTACTGGTAATTCTGGTGGCTTATAACTGGTAGTTTCCTAAGACAAGGATCTCTTAATACACTTGTTTTTGGGTCATTACCAGAGTGGTTGGAAAGTTTGCCACAGTTTTCTCCCACTCTAAAGAGCCATAGTGAGACTTTTCTGTAAACCCCTGTTTTGAGCCTGTTAAACTCCTGAGTTACTTGATAATTTGTTAATTTTATTATGAAGTTTAGGTGTTTCAGTTGCAAAAATAGGCTGTGTTTCCCTAAGCACTGGTAAACACAGAAGCAGCAGACAAGATTCAACACTGGGGACTGCTTCTGAGGAGCTGGCCCAAAGGCCTGTGTTCAACAAGGAGTAAAGTATCCTTCTGACCTTCTGCTTCTGAATGCGTCTATTGACTTTGGTGGGATGTATAAGCATTTGAAGTATGCAAGTATTGAAGACCCATGATGGACTGGGTCCTAAATGAGGAGTCATGAATTAATGATGCCATTTTTAGTCTTTTTTAACAAGAATTTTCTATGACAATTATTGCTTAAGATATTTGATGCTATCCCATAGCATTTATAACATCTGTTCTATGGCCAGTGACAAATGCTCTGGGTCAGCCACCTTACTCTGGATGATTTAGGGTGCAATCTTCTGTTTAAATGATCCAGGTAATTCTGTACCTTAACATCTGACTTCAAAGTGATTCATTCTCCTTTAATTTGTTCCATATCATTTGTGACTAGAAAAAAATGTGGTAATGTTCAAAACCCTTAGGAAGCATTAGATGGTGTAGACATAGTACCAGCTTCAGCAGTTTTGGAAGGTACGTAAAACTACAAGCAAGGAAACAGAATTACCTTTAATAGGAGTTGGATTAAAATACCATTGTATATTTAGGATATGTTTTTGATTGAATTTGCTCTAGCTTTACAGCTCTTCAGGTCAGTTGATATACTACTGATTTAGACTTGCAGAAGTGAAAGAAGAAATCAAATTCTTAATGGATCACTAAATGTTGGTCTTGTTGATTTCAAAGGGAGGCATAAGGAAATACTATTTCTAAGGCCAATGTGTTGCTAGACTCTGATTTGTAATACTACTCAGATAAAGTTTTCATTGTAAACCTAGGAATACAAACAAGTAAAAAAAATCAGTAAATGCGTAAGAAAATCAATAGATATATTCTTCCGTTTAATCAAGAATACATGACAACAAAGTCAAAAGTTAGTATGGAGTATCTGATAAATTAGTGTTTTTTCTGAAGTGGTCTGATATCTTACTTGCTTTTATCTTGTAAACAATGGCTGCGTCTTTTGATTTTCATCTCATAAAGAAGCATCCTGAAACAAAGATTTATTAAATGCTTTTCCTTCAAAAGATATTTCTTAAATGTTCCACACAATGCCTCAACCATGTCACAATTAATTTCTCTAGCCAGTACAGGGAAAACTGTAATGTCTTACTCAAAACTTTTCTGCAGTTTTTGGCAAATGTTGACTGTTTAAGGGCAGTCACTCTATTAACATTGTAGCAAAATATTTAAAATGTACATAAGGAATTTAGAGGCTTTCCTCTAAGTTTTAAAATATTAGGCACTCAAACAGTTGTTTCTCATTGACTTTTGACTACATTTAACTTCTGAATGTTTCAATCTGAACTGAACTAGATTCATGTCCAGACAAAAACTTTTTATCTAATCAAGTTAATATTCAGATCCTTACAAGCATTTGAAGATTTGTTTAGATTTAATTAGGAAACATTTCACATTGTCTGGTAAGATGAAGAAAAATATTTAGTATTCTCTTCTTTTGGCTGGCAGCTCCTTTGACTAAAATCAAAGGGTTATCTGTACCATTTAAATGTTGGGTTGAACAAAGTGACGAGTCAAATGTTTCCAAAAGATTTTATTTTCAAGAATTTATGTCTCTTTGGAAGGGAAAAAAAGAGCAGGAGTCAGTCAATAACCTCAAAGGGAAGCAATCTAGACAAAGTCACCACAAAATGTTACACATTTGAGTCCCTTCTCACTAGTGCTAGGGACTTGTAACTCCATTGACTACAGTAGTACAACTGATTTATAACAATATAAATGAGAAAAAAACCCCAAGCCTATTTTTTTTTTATTCTTACAAAGAGGGAGCAGTATCTAAACTCATGTGGACGCCCAGACAGGCACAGAAACACACACATGCACACTCATACACATAAATGTTGCCCAAACTAAGTCGAAATGTCATTCCTGAACATGAGATGAGACTTTCATCAATCACCATTAACAATTAATGTGGGGAAATCTTTATGGATTGATCTATCAATTTATAATAAAACATACAAGAAATCTACAAGAAAAGGGTCTCTTCCTAAAAACACTAGAGTGTTTCTACTTTCTTATTTGTGCTTTCTTCATAAAGATCCAGGAAATTAATGAGTTGCTCAACTATGTGAGACATTCATATCCTGTTATGTTCTCCTCAAATGATTTGATATTCCTTTGTTTTATATGAAAAGTATGAAGATTCACAATTAATGGTGCTGTATGAGAATCAAGGCTTTACTATAAAACCTGAACAATAAAAACAAGTCAAAGGATCTTGTTCCTTAGAGCATAATGTGAGAAAGATCAGAGAGATATGAAATCATAGAATCACAGAATGGTTGAAGTTGGAAGGGACTTCTGGTAGTCATCTTGTCCAGCCCCCTGGGCCACCCACAGCTGGTTGCCCAGGACCATGTCCAGACAGCTTTTGAGTATCTCCAAGGATGGAGGCTCCACAACCTACCTGGGCAACCTGTGCCAGTGTTTGGTTACCCTCACAGTGAAAAAGTCTTTCCTGGTGTTCAGAGGGAAATCCCCATGTTTCAGTCTGTGCCCTTTGCCTTTGGTCCTGTCACTGGGCACCACTGGAAAGAGCCTGACCACATCCTCTTTGGACCCTCCCTTCAGGTATTTATATACATTAATAAGATCCGCACTAAGCCTTCTCTTCTCCAAGCTTAACGGCCCCAGCTCTCTCAGCCTTTCCTCAGAGGACAGATGCTTCAGTCCCTTCATCATCTTAGTGGCCCTTCGCTGGATGGTCTCCAGTATGTCCATGTCTTGCTTGTACTGGGAGGCCCAGAACTGGACATGGTATTCAAGGTGTGGCCTCACTGGTGCTGAGGAGAAGGGAAGGATTACCTCCCTCGGGCTGCAGGCAACACTCCTCCTAATGCAGCCCAGGATGCTGTTGCCTCTTTTTTGCCATAAGGGCACATTGCTGGCTTGTGTTCAATTTGGTGTTCTCCAGGACCCCTAGGTCCTTTTTTTGGGAAAAAAACCCAACCCCTGGAAAGCCTCTGGATGTTTATTGGATGCAACAGTAGGCAAAAAGCTGAGATCGCAGCACTGCTCTGCCAATGCACTTGTAGGCTGCAGCTGCTGGGACGGGCGGGCGCTCCCCTGCGCTTGGCGGGGTTTGCTCCTGAGAAGGGCAGGATGCGGGAGCCTGCTGGGAGAAGGCATTTGGGGACCTGGAGCTGTGCCTTGCCTCTCTGCTTGGTGGCTTCCCACAGGCCCCCTTCTGCCAGTGGGGGGGGTGTCATTGATGGCAAAGCTGTGCAGGTTGTCGTGCCGCTGAGGGGATCTGTTTCAGACCCTCTCTCTGGCCATGTTCCTCTGGTGGTGGCTGGACACAGTACAGAAGTAGGCACAGTATGCCAGGTGTGGCCCCCACCAGTGCTGAGGAGAGGGGAAAGATCACCTCCCTCAACCTGCAGGAAACTCCTCCTAATGCAGGACACCATTAGCCTTCTTTGCTACAAGGGCACATTGCTGGGTCATGGTCAACCTGGTGTTCACTAGGAGCCCTGTGTCCTTTTCTGCCAAGTTGCTTTCCAGCTGGGTGGCCCCCAGCATATACCAGTGCATGGGGTTGTTCTTTCCCAGGTGCAGGACTTTGCAATTCTCCTTGTTGAACTGCATGAGGTTTCTGTCAGCCCATTTCTCCAGCGTGTTGAGGTCCCTCTGTATGGAAACACAACCCTCTGGTGTAACAAGGACTCCTCCTAATTTGGTGTCATCTCCAATCTTGCTCAGGGTACACTCAGCCCCATCATCCAGATTGTTAATGATGGTGTTAAATGGGACTGGACCCAGTACTGACCCCCTGGGGTACACTGCTAGCTACTGCCCTCCAATTAGACTTCATGACACTGATCACCACCCTCTGGGCCCAGCCGTTCAGCCAGTTTTCAACCTACCTCACTATCTGCTTATCCAGCTCATACATCAACAGCTTGTCTGTGAGTATCCTATGGGAGACAGTGTCAGAGGCCTGAAGGACTGAATTGCAAGTAGACAATATCCACTACCCTCCCCTCACCTAACCAAGACAGTCATTTCATTGTACATGTTTATCAAGTTGGTCAAGCATGACTTCTCACTGGTGAAGCCGTGCTGACTACGCTTGATGATTTTTCTTGACCTTAATGTGTTTGGGCTCTTCTAGTTGCCATGATTGATCAAAGATTATTGAGAGTAGCCTCACAATGACATCATCCAGCTCCCTCAGTACTTGTAGGTGCATCCCACCTGGGCCCATGGGCTTATGTATGTCCGGTTTGCTTAAGTATTGCCTGACTAGCTCCTCTTCCACCAAGGTTACATTTCTCTTGCTCCAGCCTTTCCTCCTGGTCTCTGAGACCTGGGATTCCTGAAGGCTGGTCTTGCTAATAAAGACTGAGGTGAAGAAGGCTTTCAGTACTTCAGCTTCTTCCATGTCCTCTGTAACCAGGTCCTCCAACTTATGCAATGCCCACAGTTTCCTTAGTCTTCCTTTTGTCATCTATAACATAAGTTATTTTACATATTTAGCACTGTGCAACTCATTAAACCACAGAACCAATAAAGCAAAGTACTGAGGCAGGAAGTACTGAAGCTGAGTTCAGCTCTTAGATCGGATGCTGTGGGGACAAATAAAAACTTCAAGGTTATTTCCAGGATACTCTAAACTCAGCCGACAAAAAGAAGCCCCAGTGCCCAAAACAAAACAAAAATGCTAATAAACAATTTCACTCAATTCATCAACAAACTAAAAATCTTTACATCTTAATTTAGGTAGTTTTGCTTTAGTAATCCTATGCTGTGTTTGGCCTTTTTTCTTCTGAGGAGCTGTAAGACTTTAGTCTGGATTTCTTCTTGGTATTCACCAACATTGGACACTTTTCAGATTTGGCTGGACAGGGTGCTGGGCCATCTTGTCTAGACAGTGCTTTTGCCATGAAAGGTTGGATCAGATGATCCTTGAGGTCCCTTCCAACCTGGTATTCTATGATTCTATGATTCTTAGTTTGGAAAAACTGGTTAAAAATAGGAGCAAATCCAAAGGAGCTGTATGATTTAACTTATGCCTCCATTACACTTTGGCTTTTTTCAAATGGAAGTTTATACCCTGCTTATACATGAAGATACTACAGAAAAAAAGTTTAAAATAGCTTTTGGACAACTTTAAAATTCATAATTTTATATCTTCTTACTACTTGCTCATGTTGTTGTAGTCCATCATACAATAGGTATGAGAATTGAAATTTTAATGTTGTAATCAAACCAAGTACATCAACATTAGAGGTAAAATATTGTTGCTAAGGTGAGTGGGTGTGAAATTTAGTACTCTCTGAAAATCTCCAGGGTATGTGTTACATTTGCCTAGAGGACCAGACAAAGATCCATTCAATAATAGCTTATAGAATGATGCCAGCTAGCTTAGATGCAGTAGTTGGGAGTAAATGTCCCATGAAAAATGGTATTTCATTTAAAAATAGGGCTTTTTTTAAATCCACTTACCAAGTGCATATAACTGCACTATTGATTTTTTTAAGACATACTTACTTTGGTGCTAACAACAATTTAGGAAGCCAACAAAAAAAACCAAAGCTTCCCTTTTTAATTTATCAAGTTTCACTGAAAACATAGCAAGAGATGACAACGGAGAAAGAGCTGTTACTTAAATTTAGAAATCTTAGTTTAAATTTGCATAGAGACTTATATCAGGAACCTAAAGGACTGAAATATGAGCCTACAAAGTATTTCACAGAATCTTACCAGAACAAGATCAAGAGGAATTTTAACAGAGGAGTGTTCTAAAATAGTCAGAAAAGGGATACAGAGATGATTTTTGATTAAATACATTTATTTTCAGATTGATTTATCTTGCTCTCTGTAGACCACAAAAAGAGACAGTGTTCAGGCAGGCACTATTTATTTCCTACATTTTTGTGTCTGTCCAAAGACTTGTCATTTTATTCTATTTTGCAATTTTATGATCCTGCCCTAAGTTAGCACAGTCCGGGGGTTTAGATTTTAGACTTAGACAAAATCATTCATCTCTTTCCATGTAAATGGTTCATAGGAGACATTGTAAAATTGATGATTATGCTCTGTTAGAAGGTAACATGCTTTGAAATAAATATTTTAAGTAAAACATCAGCTACAGTATTTTGTTCAAACTACTTACATAATTATAGACTGGAAGTGGTATTAAGGTTCCTATTTATATGACTGATTTATAGTTACATTTTAGTGCAAATGTTCCTGGTGATTTGTTAATCCTTAAGTGGCTTTTTCAATTAGAGATGCACCAAATTTGCTAGTAACTCACATATATTTGGACATGAGGTTACTCTAAGTTATGAGGTGGTACTGGTATGTATTTAAGATCCTCCAGTGGTACAGCTCTGTGTGTATTTAAACATATATAGAAACAATTCTGTCAAAGAGTCACTTCAGCTATATGTTTTCTATGTACTGACAACATCATAGCTTGTAGCAGATTCTGATCCTAAGGCATGTGAAAGCTGTTTTTCAGTGTATCATTCAGTGTCCAATTATTATCTTTCATTAGGTGGCATAAACATGATTGGTGATCTGTTCAAATGAGTTTTAAAAGAAAGCTTAACTCAGCTGCTAGCAGAAATAAGTTTCTAAAGAGCCCCCACTGAGTGATTGTTTTTATATTTTTCTCCAACTTTGGGTAAATTTACACTTTACAGCCTACTTTGAATAAGGGTACAAAATGTATCCCAAAGCCAAACTTTTAAAATCTTTTAAGTTTTATTTGATCAAAACTGGGGAAATGTTACTGCATTTTCAAAATGCAAACCATCTGCAACACAAACTGAGCAGTAGTCAATGCCAGAAATTGACAACTTTGGAACCCCAAATGGAAATGGGAGGTAACATTGTGTGCTTGATCTTTTTCAGGCATCTGTTTAGGCTCCAGGAATCAATCCCTGGTGATTACAGGACAGCT
This sequence comes from Harpia harpyja, assembly GCF_026419915.1. Taxonomy (NCBI): domain Eukaryota; kingdom Metazoa; phylum Chordata; class Aves; order Accipitriformes; family Accipitridae; genus Harpia; species Harpia harpyja. The sequence goes on along the minus strand of NC_068969.1, from coordinate 74,515,608 downwards.
GAGATGGTTATCTGGCTGTAAAGGCTGAAGAGTCACTGTTTATCTTGTATGGCCTGCTGAATATAAATAATGAGGAAGAAGCTTGCAAAACAGCAGAAGTACAGCAGTGTTGTTTGGAGTGTTACATGACTGATCGCATTCGCTGGGTCTGCAGTATTTGGAGTTAGGAAGGATACTGATATCAGAGAGGGTGTTTTGTCACCAAACACTTTTGGCGCATGGAGCATTTACTGAGATGCTGAAATATGGAAGTGTCATCTCTAGCTTACATTTGTTTTATTGTAGTGTGTGTAGCTTTCAGGTGGGTGATGGATAAAAAGCTGCTGATGCTACTGGTCTTCTTGCCATGAGTTAGGGTACTTTGGGGTGATGCAGTCATGTAACATGCGGAAAAACCTAAAGTTGGCTTTTTTTCTGTTGAGCAAGAGACAGGAACCTGCACCATCTCTATCAGCCACAGGTAGAATGACCCACCTTCAGAAGTGGCAGAAGAACAGGAAGTTCCCACTGCAAATATCAAACTTTAGTCCTCAAAAACATGGAGCATTTTGTAGTATTCCGGACCCTAACAGCTCCTCTGACTGAAAAAAAACCACAGAAAGGTACACAGAAGGTATGTCCCAGTCCCCAAGTGCAGCTCTTGTCTATCTGCCAGTCTATCATGAGTCAGCTAACACAAACTGCCACCCTGATCCAGAACAGCTGTCTAATTACAATTTTGTTATTATTAATTACCGAGTAGAAAATCATTTGTAATTAGCTCAGACTAAATCATAAACAGCCAAAAATTACATTACAAACTAAAGTGTAATTAAAGCACTACACTAAAGTGTTTATTTAAACCCAGTTTAGTTACTGCAGATTTTTCAATCAGGTTCTCAGACTCATACATAGATGTAATTAGTCTCCAGTACTGACAGCATACTACATTTATTCATTAAGCATCAATATTGCTGAACAAATGTAAATAAAATTTAGACAGGAATTCTTTAAAAGGACAGTCATAGAAACATCTGGGTGAGATAATGAGGCTGGGAATGATGTGAATGTTAATGAGCTTTTGGTGCTGCTCTGGTACCCACAGAATTTTTGAAGGTACATGCTTTGAACCCCCACTATTTGCTCCTGAGTTTGCAAGCACCAGTGATCCTGCTTTTACTGGTGCGTAGTAGCTTATCGAGACTGCTTCAGCAGATCAACATAATCAGCATCCAGGCAGATTCCCACCAAGCACACAGGATAGAGTTTCAGGTGCTTCGTACTTGAACACTGGGAAGGAAACCAGCACACAGCAACACCACTGACATTTCTTAACATTATTCACTTAATTTAATGTAAACCAAAGGATCTTAAAATATAGAATAAGACTATTGTAGGCAAAAATTGTTTCTTCCAGTTGTTATGTGGAATGAAACTAACATTTTTCTTACAGAGTGTGTTGCAGTCATTTCAGAAATCTGACATCAGCTACACATTGCAAGGAGTAACTTCTTTCTGAGTTCATGGCTGAGAAAATAGCTTTTACCCATTGAACAGTGGCAAGAAAAGCAACCTTGCTAGAGATGTGAACATACTCTGATACCAGGCTTTGGCTTCTGAACATCCTCAAATTCAGGATGCTCATGGATACGGTTTGGTGGCAGGCAATGACAAGGAGTGAGATGTAGCACATTCACTATGGACAGAACAAATGTGATTTCCCATGCAGGGATATGGAGACAGCTCTGGAATAAATATCAGTGTTGAAGCAAAAAAGCTATACTGGACTGGAGAGCTGTCTGTTATAATGATGATAGTATTGTGTTCTCCATGCTGCTTCAGCTCAACTGTTGACACCATAGTACAAACCTCTGAACAGCCCAGAGTTTTATTATAGAGCAAGTGTTCTAAAGACGTTGTTACAGGACAAGGGAAACTCCTGCTATCACACTATTAGCTTCAGGGTTCTAAACCCCTTATATTCTTTTTTCCAGTCCTACTCAACATCTATATGCTAGCGTCCAGAAAACTTCTCAGGAGTGATGTGCTCAAATGAATAACAGCTGCAAGAGCTTTAACATACATATCCCATCAAGAAGGATCTCTTCTTGGATTAATTCATTGCTTGTTGCAGTAAGACCTGCGCTTTAGGACCAATAAGAAAAACTTGCTGCTAAATCTGGAACAGTGATGATGGTGCACAGTTTTGCTTCTCAAACACAGCAGAGCTGTCCATCTTTATCACCTCATTGCAGCTGGAGCAACCTGGAGGTCTGGTTTGGGTCTTGAGCCTCCAGAGAAATTAATGACCATCATTACATTTTGTTTCTGGTGCAGAGTATACTTCCTCCTGCTAATCTTCACTAGTGTAAACACATGGCAGTGTAAATGTGTTTAATACAATTAAGTACAATCACACTAAAATAAAACAGGATGAGAATATAAGTTATGGCATTTCACACTTTCCTGGAAGGTGCTCATGTAGAATGTAAACCGTCATGCAGCAACATTAGCATAATAATGTGTACATGCCATATATATAATCTGAAGAAAATACTTAGGTAATATAAGTAGCTAGAAAACTATCATTTTTGTCACATCATCACCTAAGATATCTTCCCATTAATAAAATGGCAAGTTGCAATTTTTGATTAAATAATAGCATCATTAGATTTTTTTGTGGTAAAATGGAGACTTAAACTAAGCTGAGGGGTACTTAGAATGCTAATAGTATTTGTTACTGAAAAGTTGCCATATTCTCTCTTGGTTGTTTTGTTTGTTTGTTTGGTTTTTTGTTTCGTTTTGTTTTATTTCTTTTTGAGAGAATCAGATCTGTTTTAAACTAAGCTGAGGGGTACTTAGAATGCTAATAGTATTTGTTACTGAAAAGTTGCCATATTCTCTTTTGGTTGTTTTGTTTGTTTGGTTGGTTTTTTGTTTTGTTTTGTTTTATTTCTTTTTGAGAGAATCAGATCTGTTATTAAAACCTGCAGCAGCTTGCAGCGAATCAGATGCTTCATGACTAGTGTTGTGCATCTTGCCAGCAGACTGTTTGAAGCTGCCTTATGTTGGGGGTAAGCCAGTTTAAATAAAAAATATCCAGAAGTTTTAAAAGCCTGTTCTATTTTAATCTTGGAGCATTCAAAACTTGGCTTTCCTAAAAACAGGCTTAAAAAAAAGTGCTCAAAATCATGTCCAAGTCTAGCAGAGCCTGTTCAAAAGCATTCACTGGCAATCCCATCCTGACTTTGTAGGTGGCCTGAAGACACCAGTTTAAAAAGGGAGTTCTGTTGAGCCTGCATGTGTGAGTGCACTACACACCAGCTTCATAATACAAGGAAGTGTAAGCAAATGAATTGCCATCTGAACTAGTGTTCCTTTGCAGTTTTGCCAAGATATTGCTTATGTCAACACTGCAGTTACTGAAGTATGTTTATAATTTGTTAGACATGATGGTGTTCTTATTCTGTGGTTTGCATTCATGTCCTCAGCTCTGACCTGTAAACAACCCCTGACAGGACTTTGAGAAGCAATGCACGTTCTTTACACTTAATACCTCCACCTCCAAACCCTTTGACCTAATATAAAACTCCTTTCCTCTTTCCCCTGTTTATTGAAACTGGCTCTGTGACAGCCTTGAGTTCCACACTAATGAATGCAGTGACCATCCACTAATAAGACTTAATGAAAAGAGTTTTTTACCTACTTCACCATGCATACTGCGGAAATTGGCTCCCGTGGTGAAACTTGGAGCACCATAAGCGGAAGGCCAGCAAGGAAAGCTTTGCATCTGGAGGTGTTAAAGATTTCCTGGATATAAGAAAGGCTCAAAAAAAGTGTTATTGATCCTTCTTGAATAGGTATTTACACTATTTCAAGAGTGTAAGAGGCACCAAGTTAGGTGTCTAAAATCCCAAGTACCTGGGGAAAGTGATCTGTCTGGCTCTGCCTATCAGCCAGTTGAGATGTTTTGGCTGAAATATTAACAGTGCAGAACCAAGACCCTTCAAGGTAGTAATGGGCTTCTTTTCCCTCAGTATGTGGGCAAATCTGGGCTCTGACTAGGAAGCTTAGAAAAGAAGCCTAAGAAAAGTTTGAAGATATCCTAGTAGGTAAATCTATTGTTTTAAATGGAGGTCTGCCCCTTTTTTCATTTAAGTTCCTCAATTTTGTTTATGCTTCTGTATCTCATATTTTCTATCTTCCTACCCAAAGTAGGTAATAAACAACGTCTTGGATGACCACAGGCAATTAAACTGCAGTCTTGATTGTCAGGTTGAGTAACTATAATAAACACTTTTTTATACAAGCCTGTATGAATCATAATATCCAATGGACCCCTCACTTCTGAGCATATGCAGGCCAGTTGTGAACCTTATGTGAAGAATGTGGTCTTAGTTTTGGTAGACCAGTTGACTGGAAACCATGACACCTGTCGTTCAAAGTGAAATCCATTACATGCTTATTTCAACCCTTTGTTGCAACAGAGTAGGGAAAATGGATGCTTAATTCCATCTCTGTTCAACACTGTATGCATGTTTAACTTTAAGCACATGTTGAATATATCTTTTCAAGACAAAATTATATTTTCCTCAAGGAAACTAGCAACCAGATATGATATTTGGTGTTTTCTTCTCAAGGTGGGCAATGTTTATTTGCTTTCAGATGACACTCTCCATTCAGGTTCTTTCAGGTCTCTTGACAAAAATGATTCCCACAGAGGAGGGTGTTCTAAAAATTATAAATACTACATAGGGGAGTGAATAAAGGAAAGAAAACTTTATGTCTAAAAATTTTACTGGGCTTCTGCCTGATTCAAATTGGAAAAAGAATACTTGGTCCATCAACTGTTTAAGGGTTAAATAAAAGCCTTGTTATTGAATTACAAAGACTTAGTTGATTATAAAAATGTATACAACTTTAGGTCTTTAAATGTGAACAGTAGAAATAGTGCTTCTCTCAATATTCATCTTACTGTGTCTGTTTGCTGATGCTAAAGTGAATTTGACATAATGGTAAGTAGTTCAAACAATCTATATTGCTGGAAGCTTTCCCTCACAAACTATTGATTTTCCTACCCAATCCACAACATGCTCAGAAACACTTGCCATTCTGTACAGCTAGAATGCACCGTTTCACACAGTGTAATGGAATTAAGCAAACCTTGGAAGGCATTTTGCTGGAAAACTTGATATATATATTTGTAGTTCAACATAACAGGGAGAAAAACGGTGCTAATTTGGTACCAAAACCACAAGAATTTTTTTATTTTGGTAACCTCCTGTTTTGTTTGTGGAGAGGCATTGGTGTTACCAGGAAGGACCATATCCCGAGGGAAGCTCAAAGTACCTTCACTGCAGATTAAAATTGGCTGAGATCATCTCCATGTCATGAACAGTCAGAGTGAGTGGTGAGCCTGGGTAGGTCAGAGTGTGATATGGCTTTACAAAGAGGATTGTGCAGGATGGGTGTCCTACCTGTCATGCTAAATTCCTATGGGGTAGGGAAGGAGTTGTCCTGGGACACTTGAGAAATCCCACAGGGAGTGTGAGCTCTGCTGTGGGAGAGGGAAATCCCTCAAATCACTTGAGGAACACATTCAGAACCATCCAATCTACAGATGACATAGATTTGAAGACAGGTGTCACAGTGACTTCTGATGGCTTGGCTGTTATTGTGAAATATTGGAAATACAAATGTATGAGTGTAAAGTGTGAGAGAATGTAATGAAGAAATGCCATTTCCAATAAATACAGTTGTGTCATGGCTGAGTTGCAAGTGGGATTTGATTGGAAGAGTTATTATCTCTGCTACTTTGCTAGACCTTTTAGAGAGTAGGTGGATTGTTTTGGAGGCCTAGCTTCTCCCACATCCACTTGGGCAGGCTGGGCATTCATAAAGTGTTCTAACATGTGTTCAGCACTACCTTGCTTTTTGGTTATGAACAAATCATCATCTCACTTAGATGAAGCATTATCTATTGCTGGTCTGCTTTTTTGTTTTTCTGATCTCTTCTTGATGCATTGAGATTTTGTGCGCAAACTTTCTCTAAGCATCTCCCTCAACCCCAAACATGGATGTGTGATTTATCCTATTCAGAGATTTCCAGGAAATGAAGAAAATAGGAGTTTCTTGATCCTACACATGTGACATGTTAAAACTCCTCAGAACTTAAAGCAGAGAGAGGATTTGATCCTGGTGAGAAAAACAGGACAATGGACAGGGCTTTTAGAGCCAGATGTCTCAGACATGTCTGAAATGGTACCCATATGATCAGTCCTGCTTTTTTCAGTAAATGAGAAAACAGGCTGATGAGAGGGAATGTGAGTGCTGCAAAATAAAGATGATGAAGACAGCTGCTAAAGCACTTTAAAACATTAAAGAATACTTCCAAAAAGACCTCTTGTCAACTTTTCCAGATGCTTTTGGATGACAAAATAATTTTATAATGTTGCTAGTATACTGAAGTTTTTTTATAAGGGCAAGGGAAACATGTATGGACAGACAACTGAAGTGGTTTTTGCATTTTCCTTGTGTTTTGGGCATGAAGAAAAAAGCATGTTATAGTATCATTTTCTTCTTTCAGGAAAGATTCAACAGCAATATTGTATATCTGTGTTATTTATATCCATTTATTTGTTTATATTTATATTTTCCATAGCTGTATGATTTGTTGTACTGTTGCAAATTAATTCTGATCTATAAATAGGAATATATATGCACATGTTACTCTTGTTGAGGTTTACAGTGGGAAAGAAGTAATTGCCTTCTGGGTTGGGAAAGGGACCATTAAGTAGTATTATCGCTCACTGGAGATCACTGTTTTAACCAAATAGAGCAATGGTTTTACCTATAAACCAGAAACTCTAGTCTATATATGTTTTATTATACCTTTTAAAAATGTGTTTTCCTGTAGCTTCAGCTACTTTCTACTTAGGCTTCTTTCTTTTATCTTGCTCACAGCCCTCAGTCCTACAGGCTGGCAAATGCTTTTCATCCTTTACACTCTGATGGGGATTATAGGTAATAGTAGCTATTTCTCTTATTTTTTTGGTATTTATTTTAGCTATTCCTTCAGATTAGGTATTTTAAAGATGAAAGGGAAAATACCAATAAAGTGTAATGCTAAAATCATTGTGTACTTTTCTTCATTATATCATTTTCCCCAGAATCACATAAATGCTGGTTGGAAAAGACCTGCGGGGTCTTCAGCCCAAACTCCTGCAGGATTGTCACCAACACTAGACCAGAACAGTCATGGTGTTATCTAGCTAAATGTGGAAAACCTCTGAGATTACACTCACCTCTGCATGTAGACTCTTCCTGTGGTCTTTTACCCTCTAAGTGAAATGTTTTTTCCTGATGCTCAACCTGAACTTCCCAAGTCTTTATCTGTGGTCATTTCCCCTTGTCAAGTTGTCTGACACTACCATTTCCTGCACAAATAAATAAATATTGTATGAGTAAATCAGAAGCTGTGTAGAAAAGCAACTAGCAAAAACATCTATGCTCATCCATGTAAGCATATAGAACCAATATCCTATTTTCAGGAAACTCACAAGCTGCACTTGAAATTCAGTAGGGTACTGAGAACTGTAGAAGCAGAGGGCTGACAGTGTAGCTGCTGCTATAGTGCTTAGAAAATCATAGACCCCTTGACTTTTTTATTTACATGACATCCTTTTGCACAGACATGATATTTCTTATTTCTCAGCTATTTGGCATGTGTTCATAAAGTTGCTGGCAATTACAATCATGCTACCACTCCATTGTCATGAGTCACAGGCAAACTGGAAAATGTGAATGTTGTCTTCTACCACTTGAATGCAGAATAAACTGCAGTAGGAGAAGTTGTTAGTATTTCCAGTAGAAAGAAGACTAGTGGTTTATTTAGTGGGCATTTCTTAGGCATTTGAAGTAATAACTCTGATTAAACAAACCTTTATGAATATAAGTAACAGGACTAGCTCTTAGGAAAGGTGAGAATATTTTTGACTGTAAGACTGGGGCCTTGTGTGGAGTGAACATTCACCTGAAAGTCTTGGAGTTGCATTTCCTTGGAATGAAGTGAGTGATTTTGATGAACATATTTAGACTGTATAGCATTTCCTGGCATACGTATATATATATATATATACACGCACACATATAGTATCTCTCTGAAATAAGATAGTTACCAGATTTCCACAATTGTTCTATTTAGCAACCAGTGTCAATAGCAAGCCATATAGTTAATTTTGCTTAATATGATTTGTCATACTCCTGAGAATTAACTCTAATTATATTCATTATCCACATTGGAAGGTGTCTTATTCAGAATAGAACATTTCATCATTCAGACTAGGAGAAAGTTGCTTCCCTGTGCTGATCAGCACTGAAGCAAATTTTTTTACATAGACAATTTTTTTTACTCTTAAATTTAAAAAGCTAATGTTTTTGAGGAGAAAAGTTAATATAGAACAAACATTTCAGTAAAAAAAAATTAATGGAAAAGTGCTTTTTAATATAAGTATCTTTCATTAGCAAAAACCTTTATGAAAACTATTGTTATGAAGACAAACAACAGTCTCCTGACTCTTGAGAAGAAAATAGTGAAAACAAGAAGAATTAAAGGTAAAAATGGGTAAATTTTGTCACTTAACCTTCAGGCGCTAATAAAATAACAAAGCAGTAGAAAAAGATATTAAAAAATGGCTTGTCATATCAGGCTTGAGAAGAACAAGAACCAAATGTCTGTTGCATGTTGCGGCTCATATTTTTTTCATCTGCAATTGAAAGTACCATTCTACGCCTGTTCTCAGAGTAAGTTCAGAACAGATGGATGTCTCTGTGTTGGGAACTTACTGCTACAGAACTATGGGGACTGGGGTAAATTCACTAAAAAATGCTCAATGCTGCAGGGCAGGTGTATGAAGTGAATAAATCAGCTGGGGAAACCAGGCACTAACAACAGACACACCATGCACAGCAAGAAAATGGAGGCAGTATACAGTTGTGCTTATAGTTTTGCTTTAAACCTTGAACTAGATTTTGTTTTATGAACACTTTTGTGGAGAAGCCACTCCTCAGCTCAAGCTTGAAAATCTGAAGTAGGAACACTTTAGAGCAGCTGATTTGCATGTTAAGAAACCCCAGATTTGTCTAGAAGTCATAAAAGATGGAATATGAGAAAATATCCTGAATATCCAAATACAACTTCATGCTTCCACTTAGGTTTATAAACATAATTTATTTTTTGTTACCACCCTCTTTTTTACCAACCAGGCTCTTATGTAGTCATATACAAGTGAAAAAAAATGCATTTTTGTTTTGATTATTGCTGGATCAGATGTTCAATTCAATTACTTTTCACTTTTCATTCTTTCTGTCTCTAAAGGTGTAATTAAGGTCTAATGTCAGGTTGCAGCTCAGTGCTCCTCAATTCTCTCCACTTAACCACTTTTAGGAAGACTGCCTCATGTCTGTGACGATAAACAAACAATTCACAGACTTACTTTTTACAGTACCCTAAAAATAAATAGCTGATAAACTTCTGATACTGATGAGATCCAAATTTACTTTGGGGTCATGCTAGCAATCTCTACACATAGACTTCTCTTCAAAAACATAGAACAGCAAAACTGTACGTAACCACAAGGTGAGCATTACCAGATACAACAGTAAGATCAGATTTAATAAAGTACGTCTATTTTGCAGAATAAGTATTTCTGCTTTTAAGTTCAACAAGTCAGTGAGGAACATGACAGGAACAGATTTAATTTGATGTCAGGAGACACAGGATTTATCTGAAGTAGTTACCCTGCTATTCAAAAGAAATAAGCCATCACCATAGCAACTCCGTATCACCTGACCCTCATGCACAGACTGGGCCAGATTCTGATCTCAGTCTTGTCAATGTAAATCTGAAATAAACCCCATATGAATGATGAATGACTGTGTATTACATGGAACATTGTGGCTGGAGACAGCCTAGGCTATCACATACGATAAGTATGCTGCCCTCTGTAACAAATTCACGTGATATATTTCAACTAACTAATGTTTAAAGCTTATTCTTTTCCAGGAAAACGTGAGAATGAATAGTAGTTATTCTGTTAAAGTTGGTTATAAAAGCATTATTATTTTATGAGATCTCAGAATGTACTGAAGTTTTCTTCAAATAAATAAAACACATGAGTTGCACAACAAAGGATTTGCAAATGAAGGCTCTGATCCTGCACAGATATTTGTACATGTTTAAAATTACGTGCTTGCACACCTCCCTGGACAACTTCTTATAAGCTTTACAGAAAACAGTCTGCAAATCTTTGGAGCACTGGGTCCTAATTTAAGATCTGACATAACAAAAGATAGTACCATAACTGGAAGAAGAAGTAAAGAAAAGAGAAACACTTCAGCACATACTTCTTGTCTGATGTGATCCGATTCACAGGAAGAAAAAGGGCAGTGGTTTGTGCCGCCTGTACTGTAAGTTGGGGTGGTGCAGAGTGGTGATAGAGTTGGGGGAAGGACACTCTGCTAAGATTGAGTGCTGCATTGTCACAAAACACAGCCCATGGACATAGTGTCCGACACGAGAGGAGTGTATATGTGGACTTACCATTGTAGCTACAGTAAGCGGCTTCTCAGCTTGGTTGGTGATGAGGTACATCCCTGCTGCAATCCCAGGGAGCTGCTGTTGGTGCCCCCTGACTGCCCATTCTAGGCAGACCTGAGCTTCAGAGTGCACAGGAAGAGAGGCTTGAAAGAGAGAAACTTGAACGTGAGCTTCACCTGGTCCCCACAACTGCGAACTTTCCAGCTCTGGCAACTTGCCAACACTATAGTTTGCTGTAAACCTGAAGAGAAGGTAGTCATCCCTGGAAAGGCTTGACTGTGCATGACAGACAAAAACACAGCTGGGTTTTGCAAGCAGCCTGAGCGTGGGCTGCCCCTTAACATTTTGGTACAAGAGTCTGAGTCCCAAAAATCCCTCATATATGAGGTGAACAAGACTGAATCATGGAATGCATTGAGGATTAGTCCACTCCCTTTCTTGGGCTCTTATAGAGTGCAGTCACAGCAAATATTACTTAGGTACTAAATACCTCCATATATTTTGTAGGCTGTAGGTTTTAGAGTGCAGAGTAAACTGCTAGAGGAGAGAAAGAGCCAACTAGTAATAATGAGATTGGGTGACAGAGTAGCATTGAATGCCAGAGAGAGATGAAGAAAGATTATGAAGGATCAGACTCCAAACACAGCCTTGTCTGGCAGCTGTCCCATGAATAGTCCCATTAACTCCCTCTACAACCAAATCCAGGAGTTAGAGAGCCAGAGATCAATAGGGACTCGCAATTCCAAGTTTCTGTGCCTGTAGTAATACAGAGCTGTCTACACTGCTTTGAAGGTCTTTAAAAAGGAAGGGCTCAACTTTAGCTGCCTTTGTGGCACCTAAAGTTGCTGAGAAGGTTCCCTTTCTTTTTGACAGTCATCTTGAAATGTTCATGCCTGTATATGTACTTACAGTACTGAGGGAGGAAATACCCAGAAAAATCTACCCTTACGTTCAATTCACCTGTAAGTTTTTAGATCCTGCCTTGGTTCTTCGTGCATGTGTGTGTGTAGGCAACTTTAACAGCACATCTGGAGTACTGAATGCAGACCTGTGGCTTCCAGTTTCCACATAAACCTGTGCTCTCTTAGAGAATGAATCACTGTATTTGGCTTCTCTGTAGGCAATGGTGTTTTCCTCACTGCATTTTTCTCCTAGTAATGAGGTCCACTCTGGTTAGTGCTGTGCAGGTGACAGGATAAAAAGGTGTTGCTGGATGACTGAAGATATGATGACTTCCCTTTACTGCAAATATGCAGCCCATGTGCAGCCAGCAGTTACATTTAATTTGCAGCATGTTCTGAAAATATGATTGATAAACAATCGCTGTGTGGCTTAGGTGCTGTCTTTCACTGTCACGTATTTTTAATATTGGGGTGGGACACAATCCTCAGTCTCTTATTTTATTTGCTTCCTTTTCAATCCTACCACACACAAAAGTACATCAGGCTAATACTTCAATGATTAACTCTTCTGACTTTCATTTGAGGCAGATAAAAACTGCTAGTGAGTGTGGCTTTGAGAGCCATGTGAGGAGCAAACCTTTAAAAAGCTTTTATTTCTGTCCCATCATCTCAAATTATCTTGTTTACCCCCTGAATTCAGAGCAGGTACCATTAATGCACTCAGTTGTCCACATCACTCTTTTGAAGGGAAAATTAATTCTGAGTTACTGGCCCTATAACTGCCTACTTCTTCACATCATCTGTCAGCAAAATAAGCAGACAAAAGCTGGCTAAGTGGATTTCTGTTAGCTGCCATTCAAAAGAAAAGGGACAGGTGTTGAATGAAGCTTCTTTTTCCAACTGCTAGTTAACAATACATATAGGAGAAGTTTAATTGCTTGCATCCACCTGCACCCTTGTCATTTCTTGGCTTTATTGATTTTAATGAAAATATTAAGTGCACTTCAGGAGCAGCAGCTAAGTGACATGTTGATTGAAATATACAGGAAAATGTATAATGGAAGCAGCCTATTACAGTTTTAATAGAATCTGAAAGAAGTAACATCTAGAGCAACTTTTTCCCCTGTTATTCTTATGCATATAACAAGTTCTGAGATGAGTAATTGGAAGCTGAATAAATGTTTGGTTGTTGTTAAAGCAGCCTTTCACCTTAATAACCTCATTTTTGTTGAATAAAGTGACCCAGGCATTTTGGCATATTTTATTCCATTAGGTACCCTTCAGGGTGCCACAAAAACACAACAAAAAATGTGTATGAACATTACCCAAATCATGATAGCTCAGCATTGTAAACAACCACAGCTTTGTAGTGGAGACATCAACAGCAACCTATCTGTTTCAGTAAAAGTCTGTGTGAATGGCTTGGAGTTTGCCTGAAGCTACATTCTCAACTATTATTTTTAGAGGACTTTGGACTTAACAGAGCAAACAATATAAAAGCCACAACATGATCTTTGGTTCAGGAATTCAGTGAAAACTGTATTTTTTAGTTCTTTGTATTCAAGTTTCTTCCCGGTTACACTTGGTGTATCTAAAGCTGGCAAAGAGTTAAGATACATAAACTCCTCTGATTGAAGAAAGATTTGGTGCCTTTTCTGTAATAGAAGTTCCTTAAGGAACTTCTATTATGCTAATGCATGTTTATCATGAAGGAAGCTGCTCAGCTTATTCTCACCCCCAGTTCAATGAATCTTACATGTTTTGAAACCACAAATCCCACACAGCTGCAAATCCCAAACTAAACTACATTACACATTTAAAAATCCATTTCTGATATTCTTCATCACATCAGTTACCACAATTTTCATACCTCTAGAATCCCTAGTCAGAAACCAGTGTCCCTTGTTGCTTGGTGCAGCACACGCACAGATCGGAAGATGCTGCTACTTAAAAGGGCTCACAATTTAAGCATAAGACCAGACAGACAAGTTAGTAAAAGACAAAGAAACAGGTCATCATAATTGGCAAAGGTCAGCACATAAACTGTATGCTTGTCTGTCAAGTTCTTTTGTAGGACTTGTGGAAAAGCACAGATTCAGGGAAAGATCCTGAGATGGCCTTATCTGTGTTCATGGGCAAGTCCTCCCCAGAGTGAGGAATAGGATGATGGAAAAATGACTTTCCTGAACACTTAATAATTCAGGAATGACCATACTGAGCCCACTATCCTGTCTTTGTTGTTAATAAGGATATCTATAAGAACAGAGCAAATGCACAGTACTGACTTCCCATGAGTACTCTCCCAGACTCTGGCAAGGAATTTTCCAAGAGAGATCTTATCTGGGTATGCCTTGAATGATTTCTCTTCCTTGAACTTACTTAATGACTGAACATGTGAATATTTTGAACCCTCACAATTTTTGCACAGCTTAGCTACTCGAAGAAGTACCTCCTTGAGTTAGCTTTGAACATGCTGATATCATTTATTGTGCCTCATTCTTGTACTGGAAGAGACATTCCCTATCAGGCCTTTCCAGATTTTGCAGTTGTCTTCCATAGCTGAAGGGTCCTTATACAAAAACCACTTTGTGTGTAACTTTGACTGCCTTTGTTACTTTTCTGTACCACTTTTCCAGTTCTACCATACCTCTTTCAATATGGGGAGGCTAGAACTATGGATAACACTCAGAGTTACTAGCATGACAGAGATTTACAGAGAGGAATAAAGGTGTTTTTCCTTTGTTGTCTGTGCATTTTCTTAATGACTGACTCCTAGCATTCTAGTTGGCCTTTTAATGGCTACTAAGTATTAAGTCAACATTTTCAAAACCCAGCTTTTATAAATTCAAGACTTTTCTTCTCAGCACTAATAATCTAATTCCAAACCTGTTTCATAAGATTTGGACTTTTTCTCTGTACACATTACTTCACATTTATCTGATCTGAATTTCATTTGCCTTTTTATACCATTACTCAGGCTTTCATCCAGCTCTTAGTAAGTAGCCCTTATCCGTACCAGCCTGGAAAGCACAGTATCATTGCTGTCTTTTCCAGATCATTTGCAAACATGCTGAGCAATACAGACTCTTGTAGGATTGCACTAGTGAGCTGCTTCCTACTTTTCCTTTTCTATCTTTTATTTTGTTATGTATATATAGGAGAATATTTACTTTTATTCCAAAAGTACCCTAGTTTCTTTATCAGATATCAGTGAAGGTGTTTATAAACACTTGAATACCAGCTGACCTATCTTGTCCCTGTGCTCAGTGCCTCTTTTAAGAAATTGCAATAGATAAGTGAGATATTATTTGCCTGTGCAGAAGCCACATTGATGCTTCTTCTATACATCTTATTTAGTCATGTAGCTTATAACTGTTCTTTAGAATAATTGCTATTGGACTGTCTGATATGCACATCAGGCTTCCTGGTGTGTAATTCCAGATCTTCCTTATAACTTCTCAAAAGATTTTTTATCATGCTGGCCAACATCTATTCCTATGACACCAACAGAGTTTTAAATGAGAGATTACATGTTGCAGTTAGTAGCTTGGCTATTTCATCCTTGAGTTGCTTTAAAGCTCTTGGGTGAATACCATCTGGTCCTGGTGATTTGTTATTGTTCATTACAAGCAAGTGGAATGTGCAGGTTGGACTGAACATCTCAATAGTGAAGATGATAGAGGGGGAATAGGTTGGGAGTAATGGAAATAGCCTAAAAGTAAAGATAAGCAGTTTATGGTTGATATAAAAGGCAATAGAGGGGGATTCAATGAGAGGGATGTGGTCAAAGAAGTGGTTTCAGAGGATGATCTTCACAGGAAAACTTTGAATAGATCTGACTGGGTAAAATTTGCCGATGGTACAGAAAAGGACACAGAAAAATAAAGATGAAATGTTAACAGAACCTGGGCAATGAACTGCAAAAGTGTTCTAAAAAGACTGTTTATAACAGCTATGGGGAAAAATTCTGCATAGGAGACCTTGATTGACCAAACTAATTTGTGAAAGTTTGAGTGTCAGAACCTGACCCATAGGGAGAACTGGATAGCTGAAAGGGTACTGCCTTGGTATTGTAGTCTGGCTGCCATTTGCTAAGTTTGACAGAAAAGGGGAAGGTTGTAAAAAATAGGGACAGAGGCACAATAGCTTAAAATGAAGGAGGGTTGTCTGCATGCAGAGTCATACAGAATAAAGAAAACTCGTAACTGAACATGGGTGGGATCTCCAGGGAGTCGTAAAGAAAAGTTAATTGAAAGTAATGGACATTGCATTTAGTAGTGCTGACGTTGTGCTTTATTTGTCAAGTAAAGTACTATCATACTTAGAAATCCTTTGCAAAGGCAGTTTGCTTATGTCAGTCACAAGTCTTTTGAAAAGCTGAATTACAAAAGAGGAGCTTTACCCACTTAATGTTGTTCTGGGTAACTGTGAATTTAAGCTATGTAAGAAAACTGGGAAATAGGCCCACGACAGCTGTACTGTATATTCCAGCTGTTGAAATGGGTAATGGATAATGGAACTGCAACTCAGAAAAAAGCACTGATGATATAAAAGTGTCTGACTATGCTTTAAAATACAAATTACTCCTGATATCTTTTGGGTGAGTGGTCAGTAATATGTACTCAGCCAGATTCTGACCAAAAATGTCATCTTCATTTTCTGCTCTTTAAGTAGACATAATAAGAAAATGCTTCATCTCAGTTCACAAGTATCTATGATTCAGTATAGAAAAAAATATTTTACAAACTTGGTAGACATTGTAATTTATACTCAGTTGCCCCTCACTCATGCTAAAAATCCAACCATGTGGACATGGGAAAGAAGAGGACTC
The DNA here is from genome assembly GCF_026419915.1 of Harpia harpyja. NCBI lineage: Eukaryota > Metazoa > Chordata > Aves > Accipitriformes > Accipitridae > Harpia > Harpia harpyja. Next base: position 74,499,299 of record NC_068969.1, on the reverse strand, counting down.
CAAAAGCCATACAACAGTAAATAAGGCTATCAGGAAACGTTATGTGTACAAACAGGGAAAGTTACCATGATTGTTCCATGCAAAACCCAAACTTGAATAAGAAAGTATGAGAAAAGTATAGGGGAAACACAGGCATAAACAAGATAATTATTGCAAAATGACATGAAAAAAATATTCTCCTTTCCATACATACTGGTTTGTGGAAACATTCAAACACATATAGCTGTCCTTTTCACATAGTCATTGGAGGGAGAATGCAGAATTTGTCTGCATGCAACAACCTCTTTGGAATACTGTGTACTCTTAATTTGCTTCCCACAGCTAGATTCTTCTCCCTACATAGGCAAGTCTCATATTAGTGAACTCTTTAAAAAAGTATGAAGCCCTAAATCTTTTCATCATTTAATTTCCTAAACATCACTTTCACTTATTACATTGTCAGCATATTACAGGTGTTCACATCATCAGATTCTAGTTGGATCTCCTGAGAAGCTTAAATAGAAAGGGAAGCAAATCGGAAAGACAGAGAAATGTTTTTACTAATGACATTAATACTTCTTTTGTGTGTGGAGGCTATTGTGTTTGAAATAATAATGTGAGAAAGAGGGTATTTTATTTAGAATAATAGCAGCTGAATTCATAACAATCATGACTTTAGAGATAGGCAGATTACTAATTTTGAAAAGAATATTCATTTGGTAAATCTTGAAACAAAATCCAGTCTATTATGTATACTGAAGACATTCAAGTTTGGATATGATTCTGAATAATTTTTTTTTGTCAGTATTCAGACTTTTGGATGGATTTTTCTTCAATATTATTGGTGGAATCAACTTTTCCTTTTTCATCCTCACTTTTGTAAATGTTACTTTTTCAAGTGACATTTAATTCAGATGGTCAAAATGTGTTTGCATGCCTATTGCCAAATGAAGTCATAAAGTGTGTCTTAAAAAGACAAGAGACAGCTACTAAGAAGAAAACTTTAGAATAATATAATTTATTTAGAAACACTTATTTAAAAGGAGAAATATTTCTGGCAATCTAATTGCAATGGATGACAATAACTTTGTCTTGTATTTGATAGTAAGCACAGCATTATGGGCTGTATTGTTTTTGCCTTTTAGTGACTTTGTTAGCACTCAAGGACTGTAGTAGTTAGGTGAGATGCAGAAAAAAGAAAAAAAAAAAGCTAAGATTTTGAAAATTCTGAAGTTTTGTTATTGTTTTCATTGGTAGTCTAGCTGACAAGACTATGTCTGACTCTGAATATCCTGATCATCAACAACTACTCTAAAAGGAGCAGATTCTCAGCTCCTGATGTGGTGTGTTGGTGCAGTGACTTCAAAAATGAACTATTCCTTGCAAGCTTAGAATTGTCTCTGTGTGTTCAGACCATTTTCTTAGTGTGTTTCACAGGGCATTTCTTATACATTGAAGTTAATCAGTCCATGCAACAAATGCTTAAATATTTGATCAGGATTTGGAGGAATTTTCATGTATATTTTCTTTTTCTCTAGCTGTTACTGTTACTTTAATTTTCCTTGTTTTTAATCTGGGATTAATTTTACTTTTTAGAAAAGTCCAAGATAGTAATTTTGACTGAAATATTCTCATGTAAACCTCATAATATTTTTAGCTCCCTCAATGTTATTCTTTTATTAAATTCAGGACAACTAATGGCTTAGCCAGAAAGAGAGGTATAGGCGATCTGCTGTCCATTTGGACCGATGATTGGCATTTTGAAAACAGTAGAGGAGGTGAAATAGAATTCCTATTTCTAGTTTCCTGTGCAAATTTGTCCAGCAATATGTGGGGTCATCCATGGTGTGAACCACAAACTTTACTCACCCCCAGATTAGCAAAGATAATCTGCTCCAGCAATGGGGTAATAAGATGGTTCTACTTGTCCAGGGTGTGATGTTGCAGTTCAGCATCCAACTCTCAAAGCTTAGCTGCAAGCCATCACAAGATTTACTGTGGACAACAAACTTTCCTATTAACCTAGGTGTGTTCATCTGTTTGGATGTTATAGGATAAGAAATATCAAAAGCAAAATCTTGAAACAGCCTGTATTCTCAGCAAATAAAAATTGAACTCAGTTTATTACATTTTGGCAAAATGTTATTTAAGCTTATATAAAATACCTTTTGTAAATGTCTATATTAACACAAGGCATATAGGTATTTTGATTTATATCTGTATCTCACTTGGAAAAATCACAGTGCTCACTATGCCCCCAAATTTAAGCACACTGCGTACAAATATGAAGAAGATCAATGAATATCTGTAAATTCTGTAGGTTGCATTATCACCTCTAACTATTCCTATGTGTGCTTCAAATCCTAAACTCAGAATAGAAACTGATTTTAGCCAGTTTTAATTCCATGTGATTTTTTCACTAATGAACTTATTTACAGAAATCTTTGGAAAGTAGGAAAACAGTGGTTTTAAACAGTTGCATATATATATCTCATGGCTCATACAGTTGCATTGGTTTGCCAGATTTTTCAGTAAATAGCAAATAGTAATTACACTTAATGCCTCTATTGTAAAACTTGATATTTTGGAGAAAAAGAAAAAAAGTGGTGTCTGTTTTATTAGCCCTGAAAAGTAAAGAGTTATCAGTTTTATCTGCCAACTTAACTGCTGGTTTACAAAGATTTGACATACACATTTTACAGTTAGGTATGCATGTAAAAGATGGGACTTTGAGTCTATTTAATGACACTTATCCCATCTAATATTAGTCAGTAATAAGATATGATTCTATCAGACATCTGGTGTCTAATCTACTGTGCCTTAATCATGCAAGAATATGTTGGTGTGCAAAAATTATGTCACTATTAAATGTCATGAGTTAACAATTAATACACTGCAAATGATTTGTTCATTTCAATGAGTAACATTAGAGAAGGAAAAGTTAGTCTTAGCAAATACCTTTTTGCTAGGTCTGGAGATTCAGCTACAACAAGCAAAGCACTTTCATGTGGAAAAAAATAAAACAACCCTTCAAGTGTCTGATGAATATTTCATAGCACTTGTGACTTGCGAAGTGTTCTAACATGTCTCTTTGTACTCTAGTCAGCACTGGGCTAGACAACGTCAGCTTTACTCATATCAGTAAACATCAATCACATACAAAAGACTACATCTGAAATTGAAATGTAGGCTACACTTGAACCCTATAAATTCTCTTTACCTTTTGGAAAAACAGCAGGGACTTTTAGGGACCAACTTTACGGAACCTGAAAAGTTCTTGTCTGTCATTTTTAGGATAAAAAGGCAAGCATTCAAAGAAGTTTTTTTCTCTTTTTATCATTTACTTCCATTATAAATTTAATCAAATATTATTTATTGCACCCATCTCTCTTGGCATTTCATAATTTCCCTTCCTTTCCAGACTGCCTCTTTTCAGTGTGTCCCCCATATATTAAAACTATCTTAAATTGGAGTAAAGTAACAAGTCACTAATTTAAAGAAAAGTAATGTTACAGCAAAGTTATAATGATAATGTCTTTTAAGGAAAAAATACAAATCCATGGAGTTTTAATAGAAACTTAGGAAAGATAAGGTATAGAAATGCACAATTAATGGAAGATGGAAACCGTAAATTTATCTTCTAGTCAATGATTGTATAATAGTACTAATACAAAGTAGCAGTTATAGCTTCAGATTAGATTAAACTAATTTTTAAAGACAAATAAGATTAAAAAATTCTATGGCTGTCTGAGTAAAAACTAATTTTAAAGAATTATGTAGTCAGGAAAAGTTCTTTCTTATGAGTTTTGTGCAAGAAATTAACTAATTTTGAAATAGGTCTGCACAGGCGATGTACAGCAGATCATGCTTAAAAATAAATAGGGTCACAGAATACAAGGTCACATCAAATATAATTTGTTCTCTGCATCAGAAGCCGCTGCATTTCATTCAGGTGTTTCTTTCCTAAAGCAACTACCTTGACTGTGATTAATGAGTAACTTGTGTACTGCCGAGTTCCTCAGCACTGCCTGGAATCTGTGAGTGGGAGGGATATTTACTTTCTCATAAAGGAAAAAACTAACTACTCAGACACTATGCTATGGATTTCTGAAGTTATGATGGAAGAGCTATGATGGAGAATCAGCTGTTATGCTGATAGGTGGACAAATTTGGATTTTATTTGCAGTTATTTTTTTTTAATATTGTTTACATGTGAAGATGAAACCTGTCCAATGAATACTGCTAACATCAGCTAATGCAATAAAAAAATTATTCAAGTAGTTTCGTATTCAATTCTGCCAAACAGATGAATTTTTAAACTTCATTGTATTGAATGAAACACAGCCATGCTGTGATTTTAGTTATGGAGAAATGCTGTTGGAAATCAATAAAACAGCATGTTTTCCCCAACACAACAGCTTTCTAGTCAATAAAAGTATCAAGTTATGTGATGTAAAAACATGGTATTTAGGTAGATTTCTTGAGAATGAAAGGCAAGTTTTTTTCAGACAGAGTTTATGGATAATACTTTTCCAGCTTGCTTCCCAATATGGCTTTTAATTTGATAATGCTTAAATGAAGTTCTGAATCAAGATTACAGATGTGTCAGGCCAAAACTACCCATCTTTTCCCCAGCAGTTCCTAGTGACAAATCTTTATATAGCATTACCCATTCTTGAGAAGATTCAGGGTGCTGGAAATTTAGCTTTCTTCATCATTACACAAAAATTGTCAGTTCTGAATGTGAATTATATGCTGTTTTACAGAAGAAACCCCACTTTTTGAAACTCTCCTGAGTTACAACTTATTTGTGTATTTGACTTGAAAACAAGGATTCTGTTTTCCAACTATTTTTTGAGGCTTTGAAATGTGAAATCATTTCACATGAGAAAGAAGAAGAGCGTACACCGATAGTTCTCAGAGGATCAGCCTGCCCCTAAATGGGAAACAAATACCTTTGCAGAGCTGGACAGCCCAAACAGCAGTTTCTTTCTCGAGTCCTTTATTGTGGCAACACTGAGCATCCCATATGCTTGACTATGCTTGTTTATGTACATGCATTGCAAGACAGCACCTCAGCTGGGAAGCAAAGGGAAGAAAAACACTCAAGTTGATTTGCATTTGCCAATTAAATAAGAATTATACTGGCTTGGGTAATGCCACCCTTGAATGTCACTGACCAGATTGGCACTGATCAGTGCCACAAAAAATAGGTATCTTGTAAATACTATGTCCTGCAACAAGCTATAATGATTCTTCCACTGCTTGCTCCTCACAGAGACAGAAATTTGAGGGAAACAAGGACTGTTTGTGTCATGCATTGCAGTTGGTCACAGTCACAGCTGTCCTGTTACTGTCGTGAGACGGAAGGCTCCTTTCCTCACCCTACTCTGCCACTAAGTTCTTTTGAGAAAATGCTGCCTTCAGTGTGGATCTGAGATTTTATATGTTGTGTTTGTGTACATACATTCCCTTACAAGTACATATATTTCCATTTATATACACCCACTGTATATGTTCACACACACACCTTATACACACGTGCACCCTCTAACTATATATAAATAATGGACCACATGTGAGAACAGAGCCTGTAAATCGTAAATGAGACAACTGCTGACACACAGTGACAACAGTGAATGAGCTGAGCCATTAAAAAGTGTAACTGTAAGCCTATTGAAAATACTGGCCAGGGAAAGTAGCACATAGATTGTGCTATTCCCAGTCATGCAGGGAAAATATGAGGAAAGAAGTGACCTTGCACATATTGGTTCTGCCTGAGAAACTCTAAGTGTGTGTGGGAAGAGCTAGCTGAACGGAAGAAAATAAAAGACAGGTTGTCTGTATGTAGCTACAGTAAGCCCAGCTGGGTCAATATAGTGAGTCCCAATCATCATTAGCTGGGCCTGGAAAGGGGGCTCTGAGAGACAAGGTTGCATTAAGAAGAAATGTGTGCTTCCTTTTTAGTGGGGATGGATTGCGAGGATGCTTTCATTTTTGCTTTCATACCTTCTCAGAGCATCTCCTCCTTGCAGAGGAGGGTGGGTATTTCCCATACTCTGGGCAATACCTGGGCTGTGCTCAACCCCACTTCTCATGAACAACTGGATCTTCAAAGCTCACACTTTTCTGGAAGTTACAACAGGATCTAAAACTCCTGTGGAACTTCCACAGTGAAGAGACAACTGCACCGACCTTAACCCCCATGAAATCCTTCCAGCTATAAAATCATTAAGCACCTTTGACACCGCAGAAGCACAGAGCCTCAAGGTATAATTATTTGTATTGAATGTAACGAGCACAGCAGAGGTGGGTTTCACAGAATAGAATGTTATTATCATGGTGTCATGGTTTAACCCCAGCCAGCTTTGCTGCACCACACAGCTGCTCACTCACTCCCCCCCGGTGGGATAGAGTAAGAATTGGAAGGGTAAAAGTAAGAAAACTTGTGGGTTAAGATAAGAACAGTTTAAGAATTTAATAATAATAATAATAATCATCATCATCATGATCATCATGATGATAATAATAATGATGATGATGATGATGAAAAGGAAAATAACAAAAGAGAAAAATAAACCCCCTGAAAAACAAGTGATGCAAATGAAAAACAATTGCTCACCACCAACTGACTGATGCCCAGCCTGTTCCTGAGCAGCAGTCCCCTGGCCAGGTTTCCACCTAGTTTATATGCTGAGCATGACATCACATGGTATGGAATAACCGTTTGGCCAGTTTGGGTCAGCTGTCCCGGTTGTGTCCCCTCCCAACTTCTTGTGCCCCTCCAGCCCACTTGCTGGCAGGATGGCATGAGAGGCTGAAAAGTTCTTGACTTAGCATAAGCCCTGCGCAGCAACAACTAAAACATCAGTGTGTTATCAACATTATTCTCATCCTAAATCCAAACCACAGCACTGTACCTGCTACTAGGAAGAAAATTAACTCTATCGCAGCTGAAACCAGGACACAAGGCTTGTAAAACACACATTTTAACTAAAAGACACTTGATAACTTAGGAAGTCTGTGTAGTCTAAATACAAGTCAACCAGCCGATTGAGGTGTCTCTCAGACTTCAGCTGGGGCAGTGCTCATTCCCGGAGGTGCTCCAGCAGAGTGGTACACCTTGTGAGTTTTCTGAACAGCTTTGCACTGAGGCTGGTGAAGATGTCAGAGCCAATCCTCTGCAAATTCAAGGTCTATTTTAGAGTTCATTTTTGAGACTTCTGTGAGTAGCTGGTTTGCTTAGCCTTTTTTCACCCAAAACTTACTCACTGCACTCCCTCACACAAAATGAAAGAAAAATCACTTAGGAAATGACAACAGTAGGTACAGAAAAATATGTGTGTAACATTCCCCACTAAAAGGTACACTGAAGGAGATACAGGTAACATTTAATGTTCATCTTGTAGTTCTTTAGATAGCTGAGTGCATTGGATGCTAGTGCTTAGCATATTGGGGTAAACAAAAATGTACTACCTTGTTTTTTCCAAATCTGTTCTTTCCATCCGTGCTCAAACATAGTTCTTCTCTAATGAATCTGTAAAGATAATAACCCCAGAATCCTTTTCCTAAACAACTACAATTTGAGTTTGCTTGAAGAGTATTTCTTGCTGAAACAGCAAGCTATACTATTTCTGGCACATGTTTTGTTTCTGGTAACAGATCATATAGTCTTCTCAGGTATACATAGACAACTTCATTGACTTTACTGTTTCTTCATTTAATGGGGTGCACAGAAGTAACAGGGGACAGAATTGTCTCCACCATGGAATCCCCATGAGCAGTTCTGTTTACAACAGGTCAGACCCACTACATTTGTGCTCTCTCTCCCAGAAATAAAGGGACTGTATGATACTAATAGACGTAAAAATGTATTCAGAGCAGAAATGAAAGAAACCTTTATGACTTTAAATTTGTATGTGTAGGAATAAATGTAATCAGAATGAGCTGAGGAAAGGGTTTTTTTCAGAGCAGAAGAATATTTGAGTATTTGCTATTCAGCTCAGGGTTCAGAAACAGGGAGCAATCCATGTAATCCATGAAATATAAAACTTATTATGAAGGCTTGCACTGTGATTTTCAATGATATGTGAGATCTAGGTCTTTTCCTTTAGCAGTTCCTGTGTCAGCCTTCTCTGGTCTGCTTGTGAAATCCACCCTCTTAGATGCGTGACAGAACTTGTGAGAAATCAAAAGAGACCCTGTTACTCAGTTTAAAAAGTATCAGGTGTATCTTAAGGAACGTGGTAAGTCTTCAGAGAGTGTCAGATATGACTAAGGGAACTAATAAGAAAGATATTCCTTTGATAGCACTGACAGACAGGAAGAACGCAAATGTGTAAACCTCAACATTTGGATCCTGATTCTTCACTTTTGCTGTCTCTGCCTAGAAGCTGAAAGCAAGCAAACTCAATTTTATGTGTTGTTACGGTGCAACAAAGAAATGTTTTTTTGAGTGACTCTTGTTCGCTCTTACTTCCTTTGGCCATAACTTCTGCAGTTCTGTGGCTAAATAGACTGTGGTGGATGATCCTGCAAGATTTGTTCTTGGCAGAGATTATAGCCCATAGGAAGGGGTGCATGCATGAAGCATGTGTGGAGAGCATGAATGATGCCTTGTCATATTATTTCCACCAGCTAATCTGACGGTTGTAGTCTTGCCTAGGTGAGTCGTAAGGGATAATTCCAGCAGAAGCTGTCTTAATCACCTAGTTCCTACTTGCTTCACAGTTTTCTACTTCCCTGAGCAGGCCTTTCTCATCACCTTCAGACTCCAGTGTGAAATAACATTCACTGATGGCCAGTATTTCAAATTTCAGATATATGTCATCAATTCTTTCTACCATTGCACAAACACTTTCTAGTATTATCCTGACACTTCATTTGATATGTCCTAAAATTTCATTTACTTTTCTCATGACTGCAGTCTGTGAGTGTGGTTCAAAGAAACATCCATTTTTTTTCAGTTGATACAGGTAACAGAAACTTTTCTAATTAATTGTAGTGTGCATCACTTTGTACAAGCATACTACAAAGTACAGTTGCTGTTACTCCTGCATTCAGGGTGATGTGGCAGCACATCCCCCCACCCTCAATCCCACCAGCAGGAGATTAAACTTCTCCGGGTAGGGAGAATGGGAAGGAAAAAAAAAAACCCTAAACCCTGGAGGCTGCAGGCTGAAATTTGAACTGGCCAATCGAGATGTGCCAGGTACACTGAGATGACCTTCCTGGCCAATTGGGATTAAATGACCACCTCTCAGATTCGACAGGGGTATAAACGGAGTCCCGCCGGAGGACATGTGAGCAGTCGTCCTGGGAGCAGCGGGTCTGCAGTCGAGGACTCCCCCTCGGGTCAGGGCACCGCCCGAGGTAACTCCTCGAGGGAGAGAGCCCTCAGCTTTAGGTGAGTGATATGCGCCTTTTGAGCCATCACTTTATATCTTGGGGATTCTTAAGTCGGCCGTGTAGTATTAATTCTCTTTACATCATTGAGCCTGTGGTTTTATAAAATGTTACCGGACTTCTAACTAACTTTTGCTGAAGAATAAATCTGAGTCTTAACACCTATTGGATTTGGTTAGTCGTGCATCCATAACAGGTGACTTGAAAGTGAGTGTATTGGGCGAACACCCAGTCATCTCCCATACTGATGAAATCTTCCAGTACTATGTCATCAGCAAAAGTTAGAAGTCTCCTCTCTGTACTGAAGTTATTATTGAAGCTAATTTTGTTTCCAGAGCAGGTAACTTCTCTAGTCAACTCCCTCTAATCAAATAATTATTCATCAAACAGGAATAGCATGTTAATTTAAGACAAGGTACATTTGACCACGAGTTGTATTCTTATTCTGCATTGCATTTCATCTCATTACCATTAATTTTTTTTTCTCTCTCTCCCTGCCCCCGCCCCAAAACATTGTTGTTACATTGGCTGGTTATGTCTGTGCAACAGGTATGTCTGCCATCCACTTTCTCCCCAGTTTATTAATGCAGGTGTTATGTTAACATGTTGTATAGTCATACAAAACACCACCCTTCTCCCTTCCCTTAATAATATCCCCAATATGGAACAATGTAAGACATCCTTTTAGAGATCACTTTTGCCTATGCACACCTGAAGATGGGTTCATGCACCAATACCAAGTCTTTTTTTCTCTTTCTTTCCAACTATATTGGTTAATAACAATTATTATGATTTCCTGCAGTTCTTGCCAGGTGTATTGATTTTGGCTGGTATAGAGTTAGTTTTCTTCATAGTAGCTAGTATGGAGCAATGTTTTGGATTTGTGCTGAAAACAGTGTTGATAACATAGGGATGTTTTAGCTATTGCTGAGCAGTGCTTACACAGAGTCAAGGTCTTTTCTGCTTGTCACCCCACCCCACCAGTGAGGAGGCTGGGGGTGCACAAGAAGTTGGGAGGGAACACAGCTGGGACAGCTGACCAAAGGGATATTCCAGACCATATGACGTCATGCTCAGCATATAAAGCTGAGGGAAGAAGGAGGAAGGGGCGGGGACGTTAGGAGTGATGGCAAGTAACTGTTCTTCCTCCCAAGTAACTGTTATGTGTGATGGAACCCTGCTTCATGGAGATGGCTGAACACCTGCTTGCCAATGGGAAGTAGTGAATTAATTCCTTATTTTGCTTTGCTTGCACACATGGCTTTTGCTTTACCTGTTAAGCTGTCTGTCGTGGTTTAACCCCGGCCAGCAACTAAACACCACGCAGCCGCTCACTCACTCCCCCCCACCCAGTGGGATGGGGGAGAAAATCGGGAAAAGAAGCAAAACCCGAGCGTTGAGATAAGAACGGTTTAATAGAACAGAAGAAGCTAATAATGATAATGATAACACTCATAAAATGACAACAGCAATAATGAAAGGATTGGAATGTACAAATGATGCGCAGTGCAATTGCTCACCACCCGCCGACCGACACCCAGCCAGTCCCCCGAGCGACAATATCCCTGCCCCCACTTCCCCGTTCCTATACTAGATGTGACGTCACATGGTATGGAATACACCGTTGGCCAGTTTGGGTCAGGTGCCCTGGCTGTGTCCTGTGCCAACTTCTTGTGCCCCTCCAGCTTTCTCGCTGGCTGGGCATGAGAAGCTGAAAAATCCTTGACATTAGTCTAAACACTACTGAGCAACAACTGAAAACATCAGTGTTATCAACATTCTTCGCATACTGAACTCAAAACATAGCACTGTACCAGCTACCAGGAAGACAGTTAACTCTATCCCAGCTGAAACCAGGACACTGTCCTTATCTCAACCCAGGAGTTTTCTCACTGTTACTCCTCTGATTCTCTCCCTGATCCCACTAGAGGGGGCGTGAGTGAGCAGCTGTGTCGTGCTTAGTTGCTGGCTGGGGTTAAACCATGACACCAGTCTGTGTCTAAAACCTGAGGGGACCACCACTTAAAAGAGATAAATGACCTTTATCCTGGAAGAACAACATATTTTAGACAGCAGAAACCTTACCACCAATAAACTTTTTTTGATTATGAGTGTTTTTTCCCTATTGTCAATCCTTATAGCGAAGTTTTATAGTACTGTATAGTACAGTACATTAGAGTACATTACTGCACTATAGGCTGCTTTAGGTTATCCTGCAGGTTCGGTGGTGAGGACAGAGTCTCATGGTAAGGCTTGCATGCAGCAGAGCCCACAGTGTTTCTGCTGGGGAGTCAGGGTGGGCAGGCAGGAATTCCACGAGGCACAGCGGCAGCATTGATGGCTCCAATGCTGAGGCCATACAAGTGAATGACTTGTATGACACTGGAGCATTATCTACCACTGAAATTGAATATAAGGGGTTAAGAACCCTCCCATCTCTCTTGAGTTCTGTAAAATCAGCCTTTAATTTGAGAACTTGCTGTTCTATCCTTTATTCTTTGACACACTCCTATTTTTAATCCTTTACCACGTGATGCAGCATATCGTCCGGCAGCCACTTAGCAAGACTGTTGAACTACTTTCATATGTGGCCTGTGCTGGATGATGCAGCTCATATTTCTTTAGGAGTAAAGAAAAAAAAAGAAACCTTGACTGATTCACAATGACCTGAGGTTCCTGTGTATACTATAAATACTAGAAAGGGCAAGTCTCATCGTTGTATAAAACTGGAATAAAGTTCTTCCCAGTAGATTGCAGGAAGCTGAAAGGAATCAGAATGCATTAGGTTTGACATTACAAGGGTTAGGCGAGAGAATACTTTGAGTTGTCTAGCAATGGTATCTCTCAACTGGAGAGCTGCCCTTGTATTGCATTGTCTGTTCCCTACTGTCATTTGCTGTGGGCATATGACAGAGAAACCAAAATGCTGCTTATGAACACTACATTATATTTGTCCAAGCTGCTGTATTCTGTCTATACTTTTAGTATACATACATTCACATTATGTATTTTTATTAAGTACATTTACATAGACCATAGTTATGTGCAGAAGCATGCCAGACCGTGGATAAAAGCTTTCCCTGTTATTCTCGATCCACAGCGCTTTGCAGAAAGGAGAAAGAAATACATATATATATGTGCCTGCTTATGCACTCAAGTACACATGTGTGCTTGGTACTGGAATTAAACCAAGGACAACATTTTTAGGGCCTCATCTCTGTCTTTGTCTTTTTTTTTTTTTTTTTGCAATCATATGCAAAAGTAACTGTAACACTAATTTACAAGAAACAAAGTCTCTTGAAAGATTTTTCCTACACATACTTTTGCCATACGGAAGTCCTCCTTTTGGAAAGTAAAAGTTTAATTTTTTTAGGAGTCAGAAGGGAAAGAAGATTTTTGCAATTTTTTAAAATGGAGAAAGAAGTAAAGGAAGCCAGTTTGGTTTTGCTTCCAGTTTCACTGAAATATAAACCCCACAAATATTCCTGGAATTTACTAGTATTGACATGCAAGTATTTCAATGTATAAAAAAGACATCTGAATTTTTTTTCAGTGGCTCTTCTTCAAGCAGAGAGTGAAGCAGACTTACTCCACACTAAAATTTAGCTCTGTGTCCTCTTATCCTGTGCCTTCTTTTTTTCCCCTCTATTTTTGTTGACAAATAAGTACCTAAAGGTTTTATTTGAAGACTCTTCACATAGATGGGAGACTTTCCACTGACTTACTTGTGCTGTGCACCAGACCATATGTTTGGTAGAGTTTACAGGAAGACCTGAAAGTCGTCTAAAATGAAAACACACCATTCACTATGTAGGGACCCCGCTGTACAGACACAGGACTGGCTCCTGCTTCTGTCTGTTAACATTTCTGTAAATTCCAGGAGAACAATCTAAATGCAATAGGACCTGATTTTCTATTGCCTGTGTCTTGTGTAGTCATTTGCATCTCTGCTCTGTGGAAACTGATTCTTAAAACCACTCCTGTTGTTGTTGGCAATACAAATTATTATACAGTGTTTTATTGTCCCTGCAAGAAAGGCAGAGAAATAACTCCAGGATACCAGTAGTTGAAAACAGATATTTTTTTTAAAAAAGTTTTCTTTCTTGTTCAGCTCCTTCTTTCAGATGAACAGTCTAAACAAAGACACAGGAAATGTAAATGCTTGGAATTAGATTTGTCTTAACTGAAAAGGACTGATTTTAAAAAGTTGTTCCTCAAAATGTACATCTTTTGTAAACAGCTTATATTGCACAGCAACAGAGAAACAAGCACAGTATCTGTAAAATATTGATGACTAGAAAAAACTTAGCTGTTGAGGTTGTAATTATTTCACAAGGAAGGTGCAGTGATTTATTTGGTCTAATTTCACTACTTTATGCAGTTTCTACATGAGAAGCAGGCATTGTTTATTTTGTTTCATTTGTTGTTGATTGCTGCATAAAGAATTTGGTAAATTCAGTTTTTGAATTCATAGCAAACCATCCAGAATAAATGCATTAAACAGTAGCTTAATCATGAAGGGTTCTAGGTGACTCAGAATACAAGAACAAATTGGCAAATAAATACTGTTATTTGTGCATTGTTTGTCATTCACAATTAAAGGAAAACACATCATAGTCTGAGAGTCCTTTAATTTCCTAAACAACTGAAATCACTGGACACTGCGACAGTTATCTGCAGTAAGTGGTGTGTAGTGGGTTGAGGCTTATCTCAAATTCTTCATGCCCCACATTGGGCGCCAAAAAGGACTGTGGTGGGTTGACCCTGGCTGGAGGCCAGGTGCCCACCAAAGCCACTCTATCATTTTCCCCACTCAGCTGGACAGGGGAGAGAAAATATAATAAAAGGCTTGTGGGCTGAGATAAGGACAGGGAGAGATCACTCACCAATTACCATCACAGGCAAACCAGACAACCTGGGGAAATTAACTTAATTTATTACCAATCAAATCAGAGTAGGGTAATGAGAAATAAAACCAAATCTTAAACCACTTTCCCCCACCCCTCTCTTCTTCCCAAGCACAACTTCACTCCCAAATTCTCTACCTCCTCCCTGCCAGTGGCACAGGGGGACAGGGAATGGGGGTTGTGGTCACTTCATAACACGTTTTCTCTGCTGCTCTTTCCTGCTTACTCTCTTCCCCTGCTCCAGCATGGGGTCCCTCCCACAGGAGACAGTCCTCCACGAACTTCTCCAAAGTGAGTCCTTCCCATGGGCTGCAGTTCTTCACAAACTGCTCCAGCGTGGGTCCCTTCCATGGGGTGCAGTGCTTCAGGCACAGACTGCTCCAGTGTGGGTCTGCCACGAGGTCACAGGTCCTGACAGAAAACCTGCTCCAGTGTGGGCTCCTGTCTCCACGGTTCCGTAGGTTCTGCCAGGACCCTGCTCCAGCATGGGCTTCCCACGGGGTCACAGCCTCCTTCGGGCATCCACCTGCTCCTGCATGGGGTCCTCCACAGGCTGCAGGTGGATATTTGCTCCACCATGGACCTCCATGGGCTGCAGAACAGCCTGCCTCACCATGATCTTCACCACGGGCTGCAGGGGAATCTCTGCTCTGATGCCTGGAGCATCTCCTCCCTCTCCTTCTTCAATGACCTGGTTGTCTGCAGGGCTGTTTCTCTCACATCCACTCACTCCTCTCTCCAGCTGCAGTTTCTGTTCTGCAGCAACTTTTTCCCCATCTTAAATCTGTTATCCCGGAGGTGCTACCACTATTGCTGATGGGCTTGGCCTTGGCCAGTGACGGGTTTGTCTTAAAGCCGGCTGGCATTGGCTCTGTTGGACATGGGGGAAGCTTCTGGCGTCTTCTCAAAGAAGTCACCCCTGTAGCCACCCTGCTACCAAAACCTTGCCACACAAAACCAATACGTGGTGTTAACAAAGCTATTATTAATTATACAGTGAATGGGCTTTACAGGATCACTTAGATTATTTAACTGTTAGGTGTTACTTTTCACGGCTTGGAAGGCTGATCATTCAGAATTAACAGAACAGCCTCGGAGGGTTGAGCACTTAAGATTTCAGAGAAATGTTAAAGAATTTCTTTATCTGTTTTCAGATGTCCGTCAGGTATATGCATGGCATAGAACTGAAACCTTATCAAGCGAATTCTCTCCTGGTATCCCAATATTTGCTCATTCCAGTGATTGCCACCAGTATCTTAGGAAAAATGAGATTGAAGTTTCCTATTCAAACTATGATGAAAAGTGATGTAAGTAAGGTATAAAAGAGGATAAAGTACTGAAATGATCTGGGGTTGTTTTAGTAATAAAGTTGTCAGGATGTCATTTGTGGGATGAAGTCATGGATCAGAACCTGTGTCCTAATATTCATGGAAATCATCATCCAAGTGTTCCTTTACACACAAGAGCCTCCTACAAGATCTGACTTGCCCCCAAATCCTTTGTGCAGCTCAGGGATGCCTGCAGGTCCCTCCCTCTCCACTTCTGCACTCACGCTGTGCTTGCTCGGATTTGCTCAAGCAAGTTTGCCACAAAAATATTAGGCTTTGTTTCCATTTTTTTCCCACTGAATAGTGTATTGCATTTAGACACCTTACTTCTGTAAGTGTAATGACTGTCATAGGTCATATTCTGTTGTTTTCACTGTGTATCTCTAGGTACTTTTTCCTTTTGGTAATTGGTTGTACCAAGCCAAGTCCTGATCTATTGCATGTCCTAAGTCTTTGTTATAAACTCTGTTTGTCTGGATGATGTTGAAAAAGCTGTCCTCAAAGGGGAAAGAAAAACAGGATAGATAAGAATTTTTAAGCAGACAACAAAAGCAGGAAAAAAGTAATTCCTGCTTCTCTGAATATGTGTTGTTTGTTTGTTTTAGATTTGTTATTCAGTTTAAAAGCATATCAGATACACGAATGACTGTGACTTGCTATTATCACTCTAATCTTCTCCCCTGTGATTTTTGCTAGTCGGCAGATCTTTGGAGAGACATATTAAAGTCCATTTGTGTCTATTAGAATTTGAAATTCATCTTTTCTGTAGTCTCTGTGGGTTTTGTTGTTTTTGTTGAAGAAATTGAGCATTATATCTAAAGCTTGGTACAGAATTCTCTGTTTATTTGTGCTCTAATGGGGTTGCAGAAAGAACAGAACTGTTTATGTAGTTTCTTCCATAAGGAAAGGGTATTTTATTATCATTTTGCAGTGCAGTATTCCTTATTGCTCCATTGAGCCAAGGATTGTTAGCAAACGTAACTAAAAAGGCAGCCTTTGCTACAAAGAGCTTGCGAACAAAAAATACAAGCAGAAGTGACATGGCAGAGGAGCTGGGCAGAATAAGGTAAGGATGGAACCAACCTTTTTAGCAAAATAACCAGAAGTCACAGGAAAATCTTGCTCTGACTGCTAGCAAAAATTTATTGTCTATTAGTGCTCTAATGGCAGGATCCAGTTCTTAGGAGGGATGTGAGTGAAGACCATGGCAGTGACTTTATGAAGACTGGAAGTTGCATATTTTTGCTCCACATATCTTTAGCAGATATATTTATGATGGCTTTAATAGACATTCAGTTCTGATTTTTCTTTTTTGTGAGAGGAACTCCTGGAAAAAGTTTTGACATTTTGCTGTTTTATTGTTCAACTTATTTCAGTTGTGCCCGGAAAGCACTGGAATACCCTTGTAGAGCCATCTAACTGGGAGGTGTGTGCTAACTACTCATTACTTTTAGTATAGTTAGACCTCTTGCTTGGATCAGTCAGCGTAAATTAGTTTGAAAGTCATAATACATGTTTATTTCTGAGTTCAATGTAGAATGGAACTAGTGAAAAAGGTTAAGTAACAGGAAATTCTCTCTTTCTAAAAGAGAAGAAATTGTGATGACTCTGGGTGTGTTTGCTAATTGCTCTAAGTCTATCCTGTAGTAGCCCATGAACATCAATGCAACCTTTGTGTCAGCCTCAGGCTTTGCATGCTTTACTGCTGATATGCTGTGTTTATATTGTTGTGTATGTTTTGCTGTTGCCATATAGGAAGCCTTTTCCTCTCTTTCGACAAGATAAATTACTATGGGTGCAACAGAGTTACTGAGATGGGCGCAATGCACAGATTCTCATGCGAACAGTAGAAAATTAATTTCTAACACATAGACTGAATCACAGAACAGAGTTTGTGGGACTGTTACAGTCAGAAGGAAACACGTGTTTGTACTACAGAGAAGTGTTTTCTAGGTTTTTTGCCAAGCATAAAAGATACACATATGAAAATATTTCATTATTACATTGTAGCAGCTTAGTCTATGGCTCTTCAGATTCCAATAGTTTTCTGACCATAGGAGTTCAAGTGCTCTAAAGACATAAAAGAGTAGATTCAGCTGGTTACCATTTATTGTGAGGAAAAATGTGTACTCTACATCTTATGGGTTTGTATCCTGTAGTCCAGATATTCCATATGTTTGCTTATTCTTATTTTCTTCCCCATGGTATGTATATTTTTTAGCTGCTTCTTTCAGATGTCCTGTCTCAAAGAAATAAACACAATGTTATGTCTGTAAAAGAAAATGTAACTCTCTGAAAACATGTCAGATGAGTATAGGACACCCACACAACACAGTATGAATCTTGATAAACACCCCCCCCCCCCCCCAAAAAAAACCTTACTGTATCCTGCTGGTACAGGTTGTCTCTG